>NC_043009.1:22934546-22939546 GCF_006345805.1 Octopus sinensis | reverse complement strand
TAGAAGTGCCCATGCCACATGAAAGTGCCAATGCTGGTCTAACCTAAAACCGCCCATGCTGATGTCAGATAGAAGTGCCAATTCCATGTACAAATACCTGTGTTGTGGCACCAGCACAGGTGCTTTTACATTGCCCCATCTACATTGAGGACATCCCTGCATGAATGGACTGTGGCCATCCCTACCTATAGGTACATTCTCTAAGTCCCTCTCTGTCTCTCTTAGGCAAGAGGTCCTTCTGTTGAGGGCTCCTGGGTGCTGGTATCATGTAAAAAAAAACAACTTGCTGGTGTGACATAAAAGCACTATTGCTGGTGTCTGTGTGTGTGTGTGTATTTGTACCCTTGTCTTAATATCACATGATATCATGTCCTGGTATCACATGATTGTTTATAAATGGGCATTTTACATGGTACCTTCACGAGTGCATTTTACATGCTGGTGCCATGTCTAATGATTATCATATTACTAAGTTATAATTTTCAATGTCACATGTACTGTATCTTACACTTGCTCTTTTACATACTTACTCTTTTATTTTCGTACATACTGTGTCTTAGGATAGCTGTGGTACTGACTTGCATTTATTGCAATTCTTTGTCTAATTTTTTTTACTGTTATACCTGCCATGTCATATTTTTATTGTCGTGTCGGTGGCACATAAAAACACCATCCGAGCGTGGCCGTTCGCCAGCCTCGTCTGGCACCTGTGTCGGTGGCACATAAAATCACCCACTACACTCTCGGAGTGGTTGGCGTTAGGAAGGGCATCCAGCTGTAGAAACACTGCCAGATCTGACTGGCCTGGTGCAGCCTTCGGGCTCCCCAGACCCCAGTTGAACTGTCCAACCCATGCTAGCATGGAAAGCGGACGTTAAATGATGATGATGATGACTACAATGTCCTATTTAGGCTGCAAAATCCCTTACCGTAATTGTTGTGGATCTTTACATTCCGAGTTCAAATCCTGCTGAAGTCAGCTTTGCTTTTCACTCTTCTGAGGTCAATAAAATAAAGTTTTGAATGGTTGACTGGTGGAATGGTTACAGAGTTAAATAGGATGCCTTGTGATATTTGCGTTCGCTCCTTGCATTCTGAGTTCAAATCCTGTCATTTCTTACATGGGTCATCATCATTTAACATCTGTTTTCCATGCTGACTTGGTTTGGGTAGTTTGACTGGAGCTGGTAAAGCCAAGGGCTACATCAGGCTCCATTGTCTGTTTTTTGTTTAGTTTTTACAGCACCATAACCAGTGCTTTTTATGTGGTACCAGCACTGGTGCTTTTTATGTGGCACTAACACCAGAGCTTTTTCATGTGGTACCAGCACCAAGACTATATGACACCAGTAGTAAGACTTAATCCACTACCTGGTTTTAATACCACTACCTGGCACTTTGAGTACCTTTAGTGGATCCCACTTTGTTGCAAGCGTTGAAGTCGAGTCTCTTGTTCAAGAATATATTCTCATCCACACGTCAGTCTCAGACACCCTGAACAGGTTTTGATGGGCACTGCTTTCATTCCTCATATCACAAAAATGAAACCAAGCAATTTCCTGTTTTAACTTTTGCTAACTTTCTCTCCCATTTAATTACCTTTTACCTAGTTTTTTCCCTGTCACACACTCTCAAAATTTATTTTATTGTAGATAATGTAAAAAAATCTCTACGTAAAACACGCAAGTCCTTTTTCCCATTGTCCACCAAAATGGAGCAACATGGTCGAGAGAGCACTCTGAAGGATATAGTTAATCTTGCAAAGAAGACATATGGTAAGTTTTAATTGTATTTGGTTAAATGCTTTACTCCATTGCCTTTGTGTGTTTGTACTTTTATGCTTATGGGTTTGTGTCCTCCTGCTTTCATATTGTGTGATGGTTGTAAATGAGTGTCACTGTCATACAAGTGATATCCTTTTTAATCTTCCATGACACAGGGTCACAAGGAAACATTACTGGGCTTAGAAACAGATGAAGGTCGGTAACAGGTGAATGTTTGCAACAGGAAGGGCATCCAAATGTAGAAAATCTACCTCAGCAAAATCTGTCCAGCCCATGCAAGCATGGAAGAGCGAACATCAAAGCAATGATGATGTTGATGTATCTATCTATATATATATATATATTTATGCTGACCTGTATATGGTAACTCTGTTTAACTCTCCACTTGTTACCATGTATCTAAGCTAACAAAATTGTCCATCAAAGTTGGCTTCATTAATAAATCATTATAAGGTGAGGTGTTGGCAGAATCGTTAGCATGCTGGACAAAATGCTTAGCAGCATTTTGGCTGTCTTTGTATTCTGAGTTCGAATTCTGCTCAGGTGAGCTCTGCCTTTCATGTTTTTGGGGTCAATGAAATAAATGTCAATTCAGCACTTGGCATCAATGTAGCTAAGACCCGTCTCCCCAAATTTCAGGCCTTGTGCCTATATTAAAAAGGATGAAAAAAATCATTATTCATTGTGTAACAACTGAAATGGCAAGCATACATGCATACTTCCATACATACACACTTATCTATTCAGCTATAAAAACAATTTGCTTTAGCAGTTGAAATGTTCACCTATGTGAATGGGTTAAAAGAAAAATTTAACACCACCATGTTTTTATAGGAAAAATGGATATAAAACAGTGACAGTTGAACTTGACAAGTCAATTAATTAAATAAATAATTAAAATTAAATAAGTCCATCTCATTATGCTGGTTACTTGCTAACTTGATGATATTTTCTATGTAGTTTTTCTTTATCACGTACTATTCAATATCTCATTTTTGTCTCCATTTTGTAAAATTCTACCCTCTGAAGTGTGGAAGAATAAAAAAAAAATGTTTTAAAGACATGTTAAGTTTTGCAACATTATTTTTAAAAAATAATTTTTATCACATTTGTTTCAATAAATAATGGAATAAATATTAGCAGAATTATTAGAGGAATGAAGAAGTGTTAGTTCTTTTCTCTGGTTTGAAACCTGATCTTTGTAATTACTTTTAAATGGTGCCAAGTATGTTGTTGTTGCTTTTTTTTTTGTTTTGCAGATTAATCATCTGTATATGACAACCACTTGAGTTTATATCATATTCTCTACCTGGTTTTATGTCTTCATTGTAGACAGAAGTCAGAAAAAGTGATAGATAGGTAGACAGACAGACAACACATGCATGTACACATACATGCAGAAGTGCATACATATGCACATGCATACCTAATCATTACATATAAAGAGGAATCTCCTGCAGTAAAGTTCATTCACACTTATTAAATGGTGTGGTGTATTTATTTACCACGAGGTTAAAACTATCTGAAGTTTCAAATAGTCCCTTCATTAATCAAACTCAAAATTGATATGGTGTGGCTGTATGTGTGTGTGACTAGATGCAGATGTGGCTGTTTGGTGTAGAAGTTTGCATCTCATCCACATGGTTTTGGGTTCAGTTCCTCTACATGGCATCTTGGGCAAATATTTTCTGCTATAGCTTTAGATTGAGCAGAGCCTTTTGAAGTGATTTGGCAGATGGAAATTGAAAAATGCCTGTCATATCATCATCATCATCGTTTAATAATCTGTTTTCCATGCTGGCATGGGTTGGACGGTTTGACAAGATCTGGCAAGCCAGAGAGCTGACCATTCTCCAATTGTCTGGAAGCTCTTCTTAACACCAGTCACTTTGCAAAATGTACTGGGTATTTCTGTGTGTGTGTGTGTGTGTGTGTTTGTATCTCCTTGTCTTGACTCTACATAATAGTTGTCAGTGAGCCATAGAAGCAGTGTTCCAATCTTCCATAAAACCATGTCTGGCCATAGGGAAATATTACCTTACTTAGAAACAGGTGAAGGTTGGCAACAGGAAGGACATCTAGAAAAATAAAACATGTCTGGTCAAGAGGAAATGTTTCCATGCTTGGAAACAGGTGAGAGTTGGTGACAGGAAGGACATAGGATTGTGGAAAATCTGCCTCACTACATTCTGTTTGACCAATGCGAGCATGGAAAAGTGGACTTTAAAAAAATAGGGATTATGATTCATGTTTAGCTTGGTTTGTATGACTGGCGACCCTTCTTAAAACCAGCCTCTTTATTGTATGCAGTGGGTGCTTTTTTATCAAGACACCAGCATCATTGAGATAACCCTGTCCTCCACATGTCTCTGCTCACTTGCCAACCTCTTTACAGGGTGAGAAGCATGAGGAACGGTAAAGGCTTGAATGACAGTGATAAGAGGGGTACATGATAAAGAGAAAGGAGTTAAGGGAGTACTATCAGTATTCTAAAATATGTTTGTTCAAGGCAACATGACTGAGAGAGCAAAGAGATCACAGAAGTCATATTATCATCTTCATCGTAAAAAGCATCCACCACACTCTCAGAGTGGTTGGCGTTGGGAAGGGCATTTAGCTGTAGAAACCTTGCCAAATCAGATTAGGTCCTGGTGCAGCCTCCCAGTATGCCAGTTCTCAGTCAAACCGTCTAACCCATGCCAGCATGGAAAGCAGACATTAAATGATGATGTTCCATGCTGGCATGAGTTAGTTTTTATAGTATCTGATGGGTCTAAGGACTGCATCAAGTTCCAGTGTCTTTGGCATGCTTTCTAAAGCTGGACACCTTTGCTTATGACTTCCTTGATCCAACCAATTTACAGTGTATACTGAGTGTTTTTTCTTAATTTAATTTTTTTTTCTGTTGCTTGCATCAGTGCAGTTCACAAGATGCTGAATCTGGAGGGAGTGAGCTTTATGCTAGCTGGTGAGGGTTAAGTTATGAGAGAAGCGGATGGAGCAGGACAGGTTCTTGTAGAGGAGCTGTTATGACTGCTCATGTTTAGGAGAGATGGCGGATGAATTAGTAGTAATTGCGAAGAGAGAAATAATAGTGATGATGTGTGTACGTATATATGTATACATGTATATCATATATGTATGTATGTATGTATATATATATATATATATTTATATATGTGCATACACACTTAGATTTTATTATTGTTGAGAAGC
>NC_043009.1:22887046-22922046 GCF_006345805.1 Octopus sinensis | reverse complement strand
CATCCTCACAGCCAGCACGTTGGTTGCGCTGCCAGTGGTAAGTGCCTCTTCTAGTTTCTTAACCAAGTCTCCCTCTACTCTATTTTGAACTATCGCTAATTCCTTGCTAAATCTAATTGATTCCGATTTTATTGCCATTTTCAGGGCGAACCACCAGCGGTTGTTAACGATGGTTCCCTGTAAACCTGTCACGCTAAGAGCGACGTGTTCAGTTTCCAGTAACCGAGACCCTGTCTATGTGTCTTATCTAAGTCAAGCATACACGTCACAAATTTGTGATCTCTGTAGCTGACTATTTTAAATTGTGGACATCCTACACTATCCCTATCCTCTATCCTGCATAGAATTCTATCTAGATAAGATCTCGACGATCCGATGTGGTTTGTCCAAGTCCACGTTGGCATATTCGGATGGTCGAGTCAGAACCTGTCAGACAAATGGAAACGTCTGAGCAGGTCTTTGAGGCACTTATACCCCCTTCTATTCTCATCCATTCCCACATAGTCCAGATGTGTGTCCAAGGTAGCGTTCCAATCCCCTACTAACAGTAAAGGTCTAGATGTACCCAGGAAAACCTCTAGACATCTGAAGAAATCCACCCGACCCATTAAGTACGGTGCATAAACTGCCATCAGACGGAATGCACACCCATTTCTGCCATCCACGTCTAAGACAACCAGCCTATCCTCTGGGTCTAGGAATATTGTTCTTACTTTTACATTTAGACTCTTTCGAAAAAGCACCGCGGTACCCCCACCACCCATGTTCGGCAGACAGGGAGAAAAATGAATGTCGAATTGACAGCCAAACATGGACGCGAGGGCCCACGGCTTGCTGAGTCTGGTTTCACTGATAGCTACTCATTTCTTGAGCCACATTGGTCACATTGAGAAGGACTATGTATCTTTTTATTTACACAAATACATACACACACACACACGCACATATATAGAGAGAGATACATACACAAATGTACACATTGACACACACACATATATATAGTGTGTATGTTTAGTGACACTCAAATATGTATTTACACACACACACATTTATATATATATAAATGAGAGAGAAAGACTGTCACATGAAATTTGTGTTTCACACACTACATTGAAAGAGACTAGAGGGAAGGTCACTTACTCATTTCAAAAGTTTTAGTTTTTTCTTCTTTTGAAATGTCTTTGAGGAGGTGTTTGTAAGTTTTTTAGACAAATACTTTTGAAACCCCCCGACCGCATTTGGAAAGATGGTTTTGAGTGTGTGGTGCTGTGTTTGTGTTATGTGTACAATTTTTATGTGTGTCGGTGGTGTAGTGCGTGGATGATTATTTACTTTAAAGTTATCTTCACAGATGTTTGTGTTAGATGCAATGTATTCCATTAGTTTTTTATTGTTCGTGTCTATTGCTGTTAGATGTGTGTGGGGGTTTGCGGGGTCGTTGATGGTTTGATTGTCTAAAGGGCTGTCAGGAGTTAAATATCGCCCTGCTTTACTTGCTTGTTTGGTGGGCTTCTTTGATCTTTTCCTATTACCCCCTGTGGCTATTTGCCATTTCGTCGAACATTCGTCGTTAGACGAAGAGTCTGATGAATCAGAAGGGGGTAAAAGCGAAGCATTTGCGTTAATATGTATGTTTGTAGAAAGTGTTGTTGTTTTGTGCTGTGTTTGTGTTGTTGTGGTGTTAGGGGTAGAATTTGTCTTCTTGTCACCGTTATCTGTTTTCTCAGTTGTCGTTCTTGGTGCTGGTGTTGGTCTGTCTTTTGATGTTGGTTGTGGTTTTGCTTCTTTATTTGGTTGCGATGTCAACGGTAATTGTGGTGGTGCTGTTTCTTTTCTTGGTGATGTTGTTGGGGTTTGTTTGCTAGTTTGTTGTTGTTCTTGGCGTTGTTCCATATTTCTATATAATTCTTGTATCAGTTGTGGGTTTGGTAGTGTTGGTAGCAGAGGTTGTTTTTTATTTGTTTTCTGATTTGTTTTTTCTTGTTTTTTCTGTCCCAGAATGCACTTTGCGATTAAGTGGTCTGGGCTGCCACAGCGGTAACATCGTAGTTTTTTACCATCCACTACCACATACAGGCTTTGGCCATTTTCCAAATATATAATATTTGGTATTTTTTCTTGATAGAAAACCCATCGATTTGAAGGGTCACTTCTATTGATTTCCCACTCCAATTATCATTTTTGACAATGGCGATTTCTAAAATGTTGATCGATTTTAAATGATAACATATCGCCAATGTTATCCATTTGGGTGGGATTTCGGGCAGGACATTTTTTATTCTAATCTTACTCACTCTTTGTCCCATGTAATATGGGACCATAACAAGTTCTTCATTTTGCAATGTCTCCGTAGAGTGAGCTTTTGCCTCTTCCTGATTATGGAAGCGGACCACCACTGTATTAAACTGGGGACCCCAGTTTATATATTCTTTTGTTTTCATTATGCTTTTGCACATTTTTCCACGTCTGTTTTTGTTGTTTGTTCGGTTTTTTTCGTGTTTTTTCTTATAATTCTATATAGAATTGTTCGCTTTTCTACATCTCTAATATGTTGTGGTGTGTGTAGAATCAGGTTTTGTCCTGATGTTGTGAAGAGTGATCATGTTTCCACCAAATCTTCATTTGTGAAATGTACAATTTCTCTTTTTTGACGCAGGGTGTCAGCGAAATTCACAGTTCTCTTTTGGCAGTTGTTGTTGTTGTTGTATCAGAATTATTGTTGGTTGTTGTAGTGTTTGTAGCTTTTTCAGGGACTTGTTATTCTTGTTGTTGTTAACGGTTGTTGTATCAGTGTAGTTGTCAGATATGGTAGTTTTGGTGTTGGTGGTGGTGGTGGTGGTGTTGATTACAGTTTTATCATTCTTTGTAGCAGCGTCTTTGTTGACAGTCTTTCCCAAAGCAGGAAAATCCTCCTTAGAAAAAATCGCAGAATATTGCTCTACGATAAGATTTCTCAACATTTTTTATTGAGAAAAATAAAAATCAATTGATGAAAATGCCCCTAGGGGCGAATTCTACATTTAAAAAACACCCAAATGAAAGTTGGGCATTTGAAAAGTTGAAAACTCCGAAAATGTAAAATATAAACAAATGGATGCAACAGATAGAGAGAACAGCGTCTATGCGTTATGAGGAACGCTTCAGCGACATTATGTAAAAACAAGCTATAGAAGCAAAATTTTTATATATAATCAAGGCTGAAATTGCCCCTAGGGGCAAAATCCCCTCCGGAAAACACACCCAGACGAAAGCTGGGTGTCTTACACACTCAGTGCGTGAAAATTTGAAATAAAACTTTTGCGAAAAACAATAAAAAAAGGCGATTGACTTACGAGCTGATCCAACAACGAACACTATCGATCGAGATAGATATATAGATAGATAGATAGAGATACAGAGACAGACAGACAGACAAAATCTTTCTGTGTATAACATACTTAAATTAATATTTATGTATTTTGAAAAGCCAGAAGTATGTTATATAAAAATTTTACTATGGAGCTGCTTTTGTTGCATAATTCAAACATGTATGTGTGCTTATATTTGTCCCCACTACTGTATATTATAACCAGTGTTGGTTTATTTACATCCCTGTAGCTTATCCGATCAACAAATGAGACCAATAGAATAAGAAGTACCAGAGTCATTAAACACTGAGTTATTTTGTTTGACTAAATCCTTTTCATGATGGTGCCACAACATGGCTGCAGTCCAGTGACTGAAACACAAGATAGAAAAAGATAAAAGAGATATATTTCTCCATTATGTTGCTTCTATTCTTAGTCAGTTTTGTAGCAGCTGACTGGAGTATTTCATTTATGAGCATATGCTTCACTTTTTTTTCCTTTTTTTCTTTTTGGCATTGCTGCAAATTGTTCATGCAGTTGTTGGTTGCACACTAAGAGTTCTTCCAATATCTGCAGATTACTGCCTATCTTTGAATCTCCATAACTTTCTAATTTTAGAAACTAGATTTTTCTAGATTTTTTTTTATTCTATTCTTCCCTTTTTTTCCTTTTGTGCCCACTAACAGTTCTAGTGCACAGTGCAACATTCAGTTGTCGTTTTGCAATAGGTATAAATCAAGAAACAAATATGAGCAAAGTGAAAATTGTAAGGATGACTGCTTACCACCACTTGGTTCAAAACCAAATGGTAAGAAAAAACTGGCTAGTTTTGAATCTGACTGGTTCTTAGAATTCTGGTATTCAGCTGCTCTATTACAATTTGTGTTCTTGCTCTTCTCTACTATCATTTATTTGTATTTATTTCTTCCAGTTTATTGTATAATCTATGTTATAATATCATAAATCAGACTATGGAATTTGGTGCCCCCCCCCCACACCTTGTCAGCATCTGTCAAACTCCAATCCAAGCCAGCATGGAAAACTGACTCAAATTGATGAGGAAGAGGAGGAATAGGTGCAGGTATAACTGTGTACTTAAGAAGCTTCAACGATGCTATCTCTGATACCCCTTATTCTGCTTGTTCCCCAATTCCTGCCCCTCAAACTTTGCAGCTCAGCATCGTCTATACCAACTCGTGCTCCTTATTTCCAAAGTTCAGCGAACTATTTACACTGGCCATGCGTGATTCCCCTGATGTGATAGCTATCACCTAGACTTGGCTGTCTCCAGCAGTAAAGGACTTGGAAATCCACCTACAGGGCTACGCCCTCTTCAGATGTGACAGAGAAAAAAGGCGAGGTGGAGGTGTTGCTGTGTATGTTAAATCTGATCTCAAACCGTCCAGCGGTATTCTACCCACTAATGCTCAACCTACAACAAAATTCGATGCCGTCTATTGCAAGCTGAGCCTATCCGGGTTTTGCCTGCCCGTGTTAGCTGTCTACAGGCCGCCTCTTGCCAACCCCCAGGACGATGCTCATTTACTCAAAGCGATAAGATTCGTTTCAGCTTCTCATGACTGTTTGCTATTAGGAGACTTCAACGCTCCCACGATCGATTGGCCCGCATCAATTTGTACATCATCTTCCCGGTTCGACAAGGCATCGGTCTGGGCAGCAGCCATCTATGCTGGATCTGGTATTCTCCCGCTATCCAAGATCAGTGTCAGGCTTATCTGTGTGCGCCCCTCTTGCCAAGAGTGATCATGCGGTCCTGAAGTTCATCATGCACACAACTTTTTCTACGCTCATGACTACTTTGCTGCCACATAGAGTCTTCTCTGCAATTAATCTTGGAATTCTAACCGAGGCTTCCGCGATTCTGGACTGGCGATCCCTGATGACGTTGTCCTCAGTTGACGAACTATGGTCGTCCCTCAAAGCATATGTAATCTGGTTGACTGACCAAGCAGTTCCCGTTGGGCTTCCCAAGAAGAAGAAACACAAGCCCTGGGTGACAAAGAAGGTTAAACGAGAACTTCGACTCAGAGATATTGCTTGGGCTGAATTCAAAAATCTAGATTCGACTGCAGCTTTTGAGGTGTACAAGACTCAACGAGACCGAGCCGTGAAAATTGAAAAGGAACAACGCTTCAGATATGAATACAGAATCGCGGCAAACGCCAGTTGCAATCCAAAAACCTTCTTTGCCCATGTCCAATGGAATTCCCGCTTGAACAACCAAATTGCAACATTGGTAGACTCAACAGGCATATCGATTGAGGACCCTTATCAACAGAGTCAATTATTTGCCGAGGCTTTTTCAACTATTTTCAAACAAGATGATGGTCGTGAACCCCCTCCATTTGATAGATCGGTACCTCCAATGCTTCGATTGGTCATCACGCGGGACGAAATCGAACGCGTTATTCAAGGTCTCGATGTCAACAAGGGTCACGGCCCTGACGGCATACACCCACAGGTTATCAAAGCTTTGGCTCCAGTCATCTGCGAGCCCTTAACAGGTCTATTCAATATGTCATTGGCGACGGGTGTTATACCTGCGGACTGGAGAACAGCGATAATCTGCCCAATTTTCAAGAAAGGGAGCCGCAAGATCCGCTTAACTACCAACCGGTTTCCCTTACTTCAATAATCAGCAAGATGTTCGAAACCATCCTTAAGAAAAGTATGATGCTCCACCTCCAAAACACAGCCTCTATCTCTGATTCCCAACACGGCTTCATGCCGAAGAGATCATGCTTGACCAACTTACTGGTAATGGAAGAATTGGTGACGCGCATCCTGGATGATAGTGATGCTGTTGACATCGTTTTATTGGACTTTGCCAAAGCTTTTGACTTGGTAAACCACCGCCTATTACTTGTCAAGCTTCAAGCATATAGTTTCCATCCGGATATTGTACGCTGGGTTGGTGCCTTCCTCTCAGATCGCTCCTTCCAAGTCCAAGTTAATAGTTCGCTGTCCGACGTCTCCAGTGCGAACAGTGGCCTGCCTCAAGGTTCAGTGCTTGGGCCCTTATTGTTCTTAGTCTTCATAAATGACTTGCCCGACGACCTCACACAACACACCCTTCTATTTGCTGACGATTTCAAACTGGTCGCTCCTCGCGGTGATATAGAGGATCTTCGTCGATGCCTCCACCAAATTTGGAGATAGTCTAAGGAATGGGACCTGTGTCTGAACGTGTCAAAGTGCTGTCATCTGCATGTTGGCTCTCCTCCTGCAACCCAACTTGATTTCGAGCCGGGTCGTCTGCTGCTGGAGAGGACCGACCAGGTAAAGGACCTGGGTATCTTGGTGGATTCCTCCATTTTGCCTTCGGCCCAGTGCGTCCATGCTGCCAACAAAGCACGCGGAGTTCTGTTCTTGATTCGACTGTCATTCGGAATGCTCACAGCAGCCACATTCCTACCGCTCTATGTCACGCTGGTGAAACCCATATTGAAGTATGGGATTCAAGCCTCTTCTCCTTATCTCCTCAAAGACATACAGCATCTCGAAAGAGTCCAGAAGCTGGCTACCCGCATGGTTCTTGGTCTCAAGAATTTGTCTTATGAAGAAAGGCTGAAGTCGCTCGACCTTTATTCTCTAGAAAAACGCCGATGCCGTGGTGATCTCATTCTTGCTCACAACATCATAAGCGGAAAGTGTAACCTCTCGAAAGAGCTGTTCTTCACTTCTGCTCCTGAGCATCGGCTGCAGGGTCACTCTGAAAAGCTCTATCAGCGACGATTTCATCTCAATCGAAGGAGAGGGGCTTTCTCCGTCCGGGTTGCGGATCCGTGGAATAAGCTGCCAGACGAGATGGTGAAGATGCCGACGACCGCTCGGTTCAAAGTCTCCCTTGACCACAAGTGGCCTGAACTCTTTACATGAACACCACCCTGCACATAACTCCATGTCCCCCTACATGGCCTTGCTTTTTGCTTTTTGAGCCAAAAAATTAACTAACTAACTAACTAGTTAAGAAGTTTGTTGTGTTGGGGTTCAATCCTACTGCATGGCACCTCTAGCAAGTATCTCCAGCCCTGGACTGACCCAAAGCCTTAACTGCTAACTGCCTCTGCCCAGGGGCATGACCAAGTGCTCAGGGCAGTTGTGGAGGTGATATCAACAGCTATTTGGTTCATTAGATACCACTCCAGGAAAGTGACCACCACTTTTCATAGAGTCAGAGCAAAGTTTAATTCACTGAAACTTCAATGGCCATCATATCTACATTTCGTGGCCTCGGACCAGCAGCTGAGACTGGATCACGTGGAATGGTTAGTTCCCAGATCACATTGTACCAACCATGTTCCACCCAGATATGGTGATTTGCTCAAATTCCACCCAAACAGGTGATCATGTGAGAACTGACTATGCCCTGGGTGGAACACATGGAAGAAGCTCATGAGAGGAAGCTTGCCAAATACCAGGAGCTGTTGGAGCAGCACAGAAATTGAGGCTCAGCAACCATGTTGCAAGGCAATAGAAGTGGGCTGTTGAGATTTTTTGCAGGCGCATTCATCATCATCATCATCATTTAGCATCTCCTTTCCATGTTAGCATGAGTTAGACGGTTTGCCTGAAACTGGTAAGCTGGATGACTGCACCAGGTTCCAGTCTGATTTAGCATGATTTCTATAGCTGGATGCTCTTCCAAACATCAACCAATCCAAGAGTGTGATGGGTGCTTTTTATGTGCCACCAGCATGGGTGCCTGTTATGTGACACTGGTATTCGCCCCAATTGCAATTCCATTTGGCTTGATAGGTCTTCTCAAGCATGGCATATCACCAAAGGTCTCAGTCACTTATCCCCTATGTGAGGCCCAAGGTTTGAAGGGTACTTTTTACATGCCACTGACATGGGTGCTTGTTATGTGACACTGGCATCAGTGATTAGGTTTAGAGTTAATGGCGCAGCAAAGAGGAGAGCTATTGGTTCCATCAGTGAAGCTGCAGAGAAGATCACTGGGTAGCTTTGAATAAAGAGGGCAGACCAATGGTTTACCGCTTCTAGGATGCAATCTTGAGGCCGGATCAACCCCAGCTGGGTAAACTGGGCATTGTGGGGTCTGATATTGAAACCCCTTAAGATCCCAGAAATATCTCTGGTGATGCATCCCAGCGCATTTACAAGATGCATCTTCAGACATTATCTCTAAAATACAATTTTTGTTAATTTACTTTTCATTATTATAACACTCATTCAAGGCAGTGAGCTGGCAGAATCATTAGCACGCTGGACGAAATGCTTAGCCATATTTCGCTTGTCACTATGTTCTGAGTTCAAATTCTGCAGAGGTCAACTTTACTTTTCGTCCTTTTGGGGTCGATGAAATATGTACCAGTTATGCACTGGGGTTGATGTAATCGACTTATCCCCTGTCCCAAAATTTCAGGCCTTGTGCCTATAAAGGATTATTATGGCACTCATGGCAGTGCCATGTAAAAGTGCCCATACAGTTCCATGTAAAGGCACCTGTGCAACACCATGAAAAAGCATCCAGCACATTCTGTAAAGTGGTTGGTGTTAGGAAGGGCCTCCAGCTGTAGAAAGTATGTCACAACTGACTGGAGTCTGGTACAGCTCCCCAGCTTGCCAGCTCTGGTCAAATTGTGTCTCCCATGCCAGTAGGGACAATGGACGTTAAATAACAAAGAATATAGTAAACTAGCTTCATTATCCTTTTCTACTCTAGGCACAGGGCCCAAAATTTTTTGCGATGTGGGGGGGGGAGCAGTTGATTAGATTGACCCAGTACACAACTGGTACTTAATTTATCGACCCCAAAAGGATGAAAGGCAAAGTCGACCTTGGCGGAATTTGATCTCAGAACGTAAAGACAGACAAAATACCGCCAAGCATTTTGTCTGGCATGCTAGCATTTCTGTTAGCTTGCCTCCTTCACTAGCTTCATTATTAGGTTGATGATCGGAGCCTAAAATGATCAGCTTTTAATAGGAAGTCTTGATTTGGATTACTTCAAGACAGGAAGTCTGTACTGTAAAGCACAGGGCAGTCTTTGGTGGTTTCATATCAAAAAGATTGAAGTTAATATATGCATGAAATAAATGGTAGACATATCTTTTCTCTTTTACATGTTTCAGTTTGACTGAAGCTGGAAAGTTCAGGGGCTGCACCAGACTCCATTGTCTATTCTGGTATGGTTTCTACAGCTGGATGCTTTTCCTTACACCAACCACTCCATCATGTACTGGGTGTTTTTAATGTGACACCAGCACTAGTATCAATTCTGTTGTGGTGGACAGGACTTCTTGAGTACAGCAATGTGCCAGATATCACGGTCCTTAGTCAGGCCCTTAGTCATCGCCTTCATAAGGCTCAATATATGCGCACACACACACACACACACACACACACACACACAGAAGTGTATGTGTTTGTGTCTGCTTGACTTGACATCATGAAATATTTCTAAACAAGCATCACATAATACAAGCAGTGTTTTTTGATTTCAATCTTCCTCAGAAATATGTTCAACTTATGGAGAAATATTACCTCACTTGGAAACAAGTGAAGGTTTGCAACAAGAAGGATATCCAGAAAAAAAAACATGTCTGGTCATGAGGAAATGTTACCTTGCTTGGAAGCAGGTGAGGGTTGATGACAGAAGGACATAGGACTGTGGAAAATCTGCTTCACTGCATTGTGCCTGACCAATGTAAGCATGGAAAAGTGGACTTTAAAAGAATAGGGATTATGATTCATGTTTAGCTTGGTTTCTATGACCATAAACCCTTTGTAAACCCAACAACTCTACTCTATGTAATGGGTGCTTGTTTTCATAGATGTAAGAGTGGCTGTGTGGTAAGTAGCTTGCTTACGAACCACATGGTGGTTCCGGGTTCAGTCTCACTGTGTGGCACCTTGGGCAAAGTGTCTTCTACTATAGCCTCGAGCCGACCAAAGCCTTGTGAGTGGATTTGGTAGATGAAAACATATATGTATATATATGTGTGCGTGTATATGTTTGTGTGTCTGTGTTTGTCCCCCTAACATTGCTTGACAACCAATGCTGGTGTGTTTATGTCTCCGTAACTTAGCTGTTTGGCAAAAGAGACTGATAGAATAAGTCCTAGGGTCGACTTGCTTGACTAAAGGTGGTGCTCCAGCATGGCCACAGTCAAATGACTGAAACAAGTAAAAGAGTAAAAGTGGTGGTATTTTTTTTTTTTTGTTTGTAATCTTCCATGGAAATATGTTCAACTTTGGAGGAAATGTTACCTTGCTTAGAAGCAGGTGAGGATTGGCAACAAGACAGACATCTAACCTAGGAAATCTCTCTTCACAAATTCTGTCTCACCCATGCAGGCATGGAAAAGTGAACGTTAAATGATAGTGATGTTGGTAATTAGACTGGCTTTTGAGCAGGAACTGTCTTGGCTATGATGATGTCATGCAACTCTGAACCATAAACCCCTCGCCCAGTTTTCCGTTATTCTATTATTCTATATCTGTAGTTAACTGTAGTTCCACATTATGCTGTTATTATATCATAAATCTAATTTTCATTCATTTATTTTCTGTACAAAAATAAAATAAAACATAAATAAATAAATATTCCTAATGTTGTTGATGTTGGTCTTGTTGGTTGCGAATCAGGTATGGTCTTAGTGGTTTTAGAAAAAAGTCATAACTCTGCAGAATTTCTTTTGAGAAGGAAACCAATTTTACAATAACAGCCATTTCTTGTATTCCATTGCTATGGTTGTCCTCCTTCTTGATTCTGTATCATGAATCACTGTAATCATCATCGTCATCGTCTCTGCTGTCAGTACCATCACCACATCACCATCACTTCCATCTTCAATGTAAGCAGCACCACCTGCACCACTATCATCGACGTCACTATCATCATCATCATTACCATCCTCTGTCAGCACCAGCACTACTACCACAAAAATTGTGTTCGTTGTCATTGCCTCAACTTTCAGTACTGCCAACACCACTTCTGACCCAGTGCCAGCAGCACCACCACTATACCACCATTACCATCACCACAATCGCCATTACCCCACCATCACCACCAACATCACCTTCACTATCACTACCACCATCATCACCTTCACCACCACTATCACAACCATGACCACCACCACCATCATCACCACACCACCACCACTACCACCATCACTACCACCACCACCACCATTGCCACCATCACTACCATCATCATCACCACTACCACCATCACAAACCATCGTCACCATCTCAGTCATCACCACCAGCTCTCATTCATCATCATAAATGGTGGAAACAAACAAATAAATGAAGGGGTCTTTGTATGCACGAATGAGACAAAACCCATTTCCCCTTGCATTTAAAGCCTCCCTTGATTACGCTCTGCTGGAGTTTATTGTTCTCTTGGAGAATTCTTGGAAAAATACTAAGAACTCCTTACATGATTTACTTAGTTCCTATTTATCCGTGAATTGTGAAGGAAAGGAGTGGGGATGGAGGTCTCATTTGGAATCTATTGATGATGTACTGGAATGGAAAATAGTTATCCTCACCAGCCCCCCTCTGTGGAAACAGGATCCCCTTTCGGACACAGCCTTCCCTACCTCTACATACTTTTAAACTTACCTATATCCACATATAAGGTTCTATCTTTCTCTCTCTCTCGCTCGCGTTCTATCTTCTTACACCCCACTTTTTTCATTCTCTCTTTCTTTCATTTCTTATTTATAAATCTTTTATACTTCTCTTTCTCTTTTTTCTTTTTTATTTCATCTTCCTACCTTTTTTCTTCCTTTTCTTAGTGCTCTCTCTCTCTCCAATCGCTCTTTCTCACGTACAATCTCCCTTTTTCTTTCACGAACATATAACATAGTCTCTCTCTCTCACACACACAATCTTTTTTCCTCACAATACTCTCCCTCTCTTCACTTTATATCCCTTTCCTATTTTCCCTATCTCTCTCTGCCTGTCTTTCTCTCCCTCTCACACAATCTCTTTTTCTCATACATTCTCTCTCTCCCCCTTCCTCTCTTCACTCTATATTCCTTTCTTCTTTCCTCCTCCCCCGCTCTCTCTATCTATCTTTCTAACTACCTACATATCTACATGTCTCATTCTCTATCCTCAGTCTCTGGTTTTCATTTCCTCATTTTCTTTCTTTCTTTCCTAACCTTTTTCCTTTATTTTTCTTTCTTTCTCTCTTTTCTTTCCTTTCTTTCCCACTCTCTCCCACACTCTTTATACTCCCCTTCACCATCTTCCTCACCTCTCTCTTTCTTCCACCTCCATACTCTCTTTCTCTCTCTCTCTCTCTCTCTACTCTTCTTCAGTTGTTTCTCTCTACTTCTCTCCCCTCCTCTTTATTGCTTCTTCTTTCCCTCCTCCTTTCTTTTCTCTCCTATCTCTCTTGTTTGTCTGTCTCTCTCTCTCTCTCCCCTTGATGCTTTGCTTCCTTTGTCTCTCTTGGTCTTGTCCCTCATTCTCTTTCAGTATATTTGGGTTTATGTAAATATATCTGACTACACATACACACACAAATATATTCATTCATAGGCACAAACACATGCATGTGTACATAAATGCATACACATACCAACACACCAAAAGTTACAACTTACACAACAGAATGGGTTGATTTCCCTCTTTGTGTGTGTGTGAGGGAGAGACAATGAAAATGACAGCGGGTGGTGAGACTTGGGACCATCCAATGCATGCCAGCTTGGAGAAATGGACAAAATTATTATTATTGTTATTATTACACACACACATAAATACATATATTGTGAGTGTTTGTGTGTGTGTGTATGTATGTATATATATATATATGTGTGTGTGTGTGTGTGTATTCATGTATATATGTATGTGCATATATATATGTATTCATGTATGTATATATATTTATATAGGTGTATATATATATATTTATATAGGTGTGTATATATATATATATATATATATATATATATATATATACATGTTTGTCTGTATATATGTACATGTATGTATAAATGTATGTGTATGTATGTATATATTTTGTGTATATATGTATTTTTTCTCCTTCCTTTTCCTCCACCAACCCTGCAAATATCCCACCCCTCCATGGGTGATACCCCTGTGGCTAGAGACCTCATTACAGTTACATAGAAAATGTGAAAGAAAAGAAAGAAAAATCTGCCATCTTCTGAAGAGAGACAAAGAGAAAAGGAGAAAGAGTGAAACAGTTGTTAGTTTTTTTATTGTTAGTTTTGCTTTAAAATAAGTCTCAATTCTCATTCAGATTACATCAGTTCAACACTGTAATTATTATTATTATTATTATTTGTATTATTATTATTTGTATTATTATTATTATTTGCTGTTGTTTCATTTCTGTGCTTCTGTTTAAATATACTCAATACTCCTCAACCCTCTTCACACCAAAGATATACATATATGTGTGTGTGTGAAGACACGTGGCTCAGTGGTGAGAGTGACAGTTCGCAATCATAAGGTTGTGAGTTCGATTCCTGGACTGGGCTGTGTGTTGTGTTCTTGAGCAAGGCACTTTGTTTCACATTGTTCCAGTTCACTCAGCTGTAGAAACGAGTTGCGACGTCACTGGTGCCAAGCTGTATCAGCCTTTGCCTTTCCCTTGGATAACATCGGCGGCATGGAGAGGGGAGGCCGATATGCATGGGTGACTGCTGGGCTTCCTTACCCAGACTTGTAGCTCAGAGGGTAACTTTCTAGATGCAATCCCATGGTCATTCATGACCAAAGGGTTTCTTTATATATATATATATATATATATATATATTATATATATATATATATACACACACACATACATAGAGACACGCACATACATGTTTATAGTTTTATACTTTTATGAGAAATTAAATGTATATGAATGTGCATCATCCTCATCATTTAAAATCTGTTTTCCATGCTGGCATGGGTTGGATGGTTTGACAGGAACCAGCCAAGTAGAAGACTACACCAGGCTTCTGTTTTTACAGCTGGATTCCCTTCTTGACCCCAACCACCCCTACAGTGTGTATGTGTGATATGTCGATGTCCGATGGATGTACTTGGTACAGACACAATTGTATCTATTATTATTATTATTATTATTAATATCAATAGTAATTTTATTGACTTTTACAGGTTTATAATTTTATGAACTGAACTGTTTTTTTTTTATTATTATTTTTCATGTATAGGTCTGATTTTAATTTAAATGTGAGTGTGCATATATTTTCCTGTGTGTTAGTTTTTAGAACTATTAGCCCAATATGTAGAATAACTGTGTTTATTAATATATATTGATATATATTTTGTTTTATTTTGTTTTGTTTATTTTGTATTATTGTATTAATGAGTATATATATATATGTGTAGTATTATGGGTATCTATGCACACGTTTTTATATTTTATATTTTTATATTTATATGTATATAAAAAAAATTTTTTTCACACTTATAATAAATTAAATTATCTGAAGAGGCCGTGGGGCATCCTTGTTAATGTCTCATTTATACCTGCCTTATATGACTTATAGGTTAAATGGGGCATGCTTGCCCTTACTACCGAAACAGCTGTCAGATATGATATAATTACATATTATATTTTATATTTTATATTTCTATTTCCTTGTCTAATTATATTTACAATATATTTTGTATAATGCCTTTACTGTTATGTAATGGTGTAATAAAGTATTGATTGGGTATCATCTGTTGGTTGATGTTTGATTGATTTAAGTATGTTTCTCCATTTTCTAATTTTGTAGTATGTATATATATATATATATATATATATATATATATATATATATATATATATATGAATATGCATGTCATTATGTGTGTAATATGTATAAAGTGCATGTCGATATATCTGTCTGTTTATATATATGTACATGTAAGTTACTGGCCATACCACTAATGTAGCTTGGTGCTTCCTGCACTAATTAGACATCACTTAAGCTCTTTAATGTTTCCAACATTGCATACTTCAGCAGAAATAAATACATACCCACTCATTCTTCATCCCTCACATGAACTTACAACAGTCAAAATCCCTCCAACAACCTACTAGGAGAGTCTTACCTATCAAATCTGTGATCTATAAACTTTACCCCGACCCTCACCTCACATCATTTGACAGCATAACAAAACACTATATGGATATAGTAGCCTATGGTTTCAAGAGATTTACACAACACATGCCTGCCTTCAGTTGGAGGGGTAAGGGAAATTCCTCCTCGGTTTCACTTCGTCTGGAGGCTCTTGAACCCCAAGAAATGACCTCCTCAACTTCTCAGCCTGTTCTATCACATCTATCAGACCTCTTCTGCTAACTATAGATGTATAGATTCAGCTTACATTTTCTATTCATTGTCCTGTTTTGTGAATGATCATCATTTTCTTTTTTCTACAGTCCATCTCATTAGCAACAATGTCTGTGGTGAGTGATTTTTATGCCAATTAGTTGAGTGATCTTTCCCTGAACTGGACACAGTCTAAGTTGTTTGTGTGTGCAGCACAATTTCAGGTGTGAGAACAATACTTCATTGTGGGTCTCATCTCAGCTTTGTAGAGTGTCAGTTAATTAAGGATTGTTTTTGATAGATTTTATTTACTACATCTGTAATAGCAATGTCTGGTCTATTAGTATCAATAATCTAGTAAATACTGAAAGGGCTATTTTCTAAGATTACATCGACCAGTGTTGTCATTCGTTTTAGGATGCAGTATGTTATCTTCATATGCATGACTTCATGTATAAAGTGTTTTAAGTTAAAAATCTTCCATCATGATTTCTTGTTAATTCGTGTCCCAAACCCCAACTTAACTCTTTAGCGTTCACATTATTCTATCGAGACACTAGCACCCCATCGGTTACGACAATAAGGGTTCCAGTTGATCCAATCAACGGAAAAGCCTGCTTGTGAAATTAACATGCATGTGACTGAGCAATCTGCAGACACATGTACCTTTAATGTAGTCCTCAGGGAGATTCAGCATGACACAGAGTGTGACAAGGCTGTCCTTTTGAAATGCAGGTACCACTCATTTTTGCCAGCTGAGTGGACTGGAGCAACATGAAATAAAGTGTCTTGCTCAAGGACACAATGTGTTGCCAGGAATTGAACTCATGACCTGACAGTTGTGAGCCAAGTACCCTAACCACTAAGCCACACAGCTCCACCCTTTACCCATTTACCCAATCAAAAGTAAAGCTTTTTTATTCATATTACTTTCAATTAATCATGCATTATGTTATAGCTTTGGGATTTTGATGAGGTAACTGTTAATTTTCAGAATGATATTGTAGGGCTGGTGAGAGAGGCTGGATCTGGCCAGTTTGAGCATAAAACAGCTTGAATATTTTGGCCAGACATGGATGGTTTAAATGTTAATGGCTCAATAATGACAAAGTTATTTTACTAAATTCTTTTTTTTTTTTAATTTTCTAGATTTAATTGTAAGTCACTCAGTGAATCTCAACAGAAATATGCTATCAAAGGGTTATTCTTTTAGTTGTTTCAGTCATATTACTGCAACCATGCTAGAGCACCACCTTTAGTCGAACAAATCAACCGCCGGACTTATTCTTTGTAAGCCTAGTACTTATGCTCTCGATCTCTTTTGCTGAACTGCTAAGTTACGGGGGCGCAAACACACCAACACCAGTTGTCAAGCAATGGTGGGGAACAAACACAAGCACAAATACATACATACACACACGCACACACACACACACATACATATGATGTGCTTCTTTCAGTTTCTGTCTACCAAATCCACTCACAAGGCTTTGGTCAGCCCGATGTTACAGTAGAAGATACTTGCCCAAGGTGTCACACAGTGGGACTGAACCCGAAACCATGTGGTTGGAAAGCAAGCTTATTCCCATGCAGCCACTCTTGAATATATTTTCATTGGCAGATACATGCACCAGTTCTAACATCTTTTTACATTTCCAACCAAAGCTTTGTGAGTGGGTTTAGTAGATGGAAACTGAAAGCAGTTTGAGGTACGGTGGTTGAGTTCCTTTCGAGTGTTGGACCTCACAGAGGCAATGACCTAGACCTTTGGTACTATGTTGTGCTTGAGAAGAAGACCCATCAAGCTGAGCAAAATCACAGTCGTGGCATATACTGGTGTCATGCAAATGGCACCCGTGCTGGTGGCACATAAGAGTACCCATTACACTCATGGAGTGGTTGGCATTAGGAAGGGCATTCAGCTGTAGAAAACCATGCCAAATCAGACTGGAGCCTGGTGTAACCTTCCAGCGTGCCAGCCTAGTCAAACTGTCCAACTCATGCCAGCATGGACAATGGACGTTAAATGATGATGATGTGTGTGTCTCCTTGTCTTGACAATATGTGGTAGTTGTGAGTGTTACTGTCATATAAATGGTGCTTGTTTCAAATCATCCATAAAAACATGTCTGGCCATGGGAAATATTACCTTGATTGGAAACAGCTGAGGGTTGGCAACAAGAAGAGCATCCACCTGAAGAAAATCTTCCTCAACAAACTCCGTCTGCTCCATGCAAGCATGGAAAAGTAGACATTAGAATGATGATGCTGATGATAACCTGTCTGTCTTTATACCAGAATCTGAAAGTACAATCTCTCTATTTTATGATCAAGTGGGTAAAGGCTGAGACAAGAACCATTTAATATTACCTGAGTCTTAAAATGATAGCTGCTGTAATTGTGTTGTTAACAGCAGCCTTGCTGTTCAGGAGTAATTTTTTTCTAGTCTTTCATTGTTTTGCTGGTAGCCACTATTATAATGTAAATCCTGTTGTTACTATGTTAATCCTTTTCAATCTGATAGCTGCTGGAAACAGTTATAAATTAGCTATTACATATATCTCTACTGATTTGTATAAATCATGTTGACAATCAGTTAACCCTTTTAAGATTCCAGCCTTTGGCAATATTTTCGTCAGTAAATCCTATTGTTAAATTGCTTTCTCAAGCCTACAATTGATGATTTGCTGTACACCTAATAATGCTATCTATCTATCTATCTATCTGTCTGTCTGTCTCAATATATATATGTGTGTGTGTGTATGCCTGTCTGTCTGTCTCTATCTGTCTAACTCTGTCTGTCTATATGTCTCTGTTTATGTCTATATACCTGTCTGTCTGGCAATCAATCCAGCCATGCCATCCCATCCCATTCCATTCCATCCATCCATCCCCAACTTTCTATACATTTATTTCTGTCTCTTTAAACCATATGTATAAGGTACAGAAGAAATAATATATTAAAATCATCTTGGTAACGCTTGTATGTAGTGGGCGGGGTTACTCCTCCACACTCTCTCTACCACATCAAGCATTTCCTCCTGTCATCCCCTAAAACTCATCATTTCTATATCTATGGTACTACTGCAATTAGATGAGAGCAGAATACACACATTTGACCTCTCTCTCCTCTGTTTTGGTTGTCTTCCTCTCCCACCCCCACTACTGAAACACTTCCATTTCTCTTTATCTTCATGGCCCACTATTTCCACCAATCCCTTCCCTTCTGTGCCTTCAGACTCCCCCCCCCCCCCATATATTTCATCCTTAATACCTCTCTCTTATCTGCTATCACTCTCAATGCCTTTACATATCTACCACAGTCCCCCCTCTCCCAATCCACTTCTGTACCTTTCACCATCACTAGCTACAGTTTTCTTGTATCTCCCCCCCCCCATCCCTGACCATCCTTCACCACACTCTCATGACACCCCCTTCTGTCCCTCCTCTTCCCAATCACCCTGTACCACGTGTATTTACCTTTGTACCATTTATATTTACCCCCAATGTGTGTTGAGGGTTGAAGATGCATGGCTCAGTGTGTAGAGTGCTGAGCTCACAATCACAAGTTAGTGAATTCAATTCCCAGACTGGGCTGTGTGTTGTACTCTTGAGCAAGACACTTTATTTCATGTTGCTCCAGTTCACTCATCTGTAGAAATGAGTTGCAATGTCTCTGGTACCAAGCTGTATAAGTCTTTCCTTTGGATAACATCGGTGGTGTGGTGAGGGGAGGCTGGTATGCCCAGACTTGTGCCCGAGAGGGGAACTTTCTAAGTGCAATCCTTTGGTCATTCATGATTGAAGAGAGTCTTTACCCTTTAGCTTGAGTGTATGTCCCAACATATCTCCACCATCATCTCTCTTTCACTCTCTCTCTCTCTCTCTCTGTTTCTTTCTCTCTTCCAACTTGAACAGCCATGAATCTCTTCTGTAGCAAGAGACCTGTGTCTGTCCTATTATATTTTTAACTTCTCATGAACTGGCACAAAGTCACCTCCCTCAGTACTACCCCACCTTCCAGTGAAGGGGATCTTTGTCTAGCGCATTAAGTTGGTGACCCTGCCAGTGCTGGTGCCATGTAAAAAAGTGCTTAGTACACTCTGTAAAATGGTGAGCATTAGGAAGGGCATCCAGCCATAGAAACCATGCCAAATCAGACAGCAGAGCGTGGTGCCATCCTCAAGCTTGCCAGCTCCTGTCAAATAGTCCAACTCATGCCAGCATGGAAAATGGACATTACATGCTGATAATGACAAATACACATTAACTTTGAAGCTTTTCAGAAGTGGCTTATCTAACATGTACATCCTCCTCATCATCATGTTTATCATCATCCTCATCATGTGGTTTGCAAGGTTAACCCCACTTCAGTAGAGGAAAATGCCCTTAACCCTTCTTGTGCGAATCAAAGTTTTGCTAGTGATGTAACATGCTAATTGTATGCAAATCAGTTATCACAACCTCTTTCTAGGGACCAGTAAAATTGAAATGTATGTACTATATCATATGAAATGTGGAAACTTCCTGAAAGTACTCCACTATCAAAAAAGAAAAAAGCGAGTAAATTTGGTTCCTGTGTTTTGAGTGTGCATGCATGAAACTGAGTGCACTTCGTACTTGTACAGTTAGGATTAAAATAGTTGTTAGTACAAATTATTTATCTTTCTATTCATGCTTTGTTCTGAAATTTTTCAAAGTTCCTATGATTTGTAGCTAGGTCTTGTAAAACTTTTGGCTTAAAAACAGACTTCAGTGGTGGTGGTGATGTTGGGAAGGTGTCTGTTTTCTTTTGGTTTAAAAATGTAGAAAATTTTTGCAAGTGAAAGGTTTCAACTATTTCCATTAATTGAAGCTCTGAAGAAAGACAAATATTTGGATCCAAGGCAATTATATTTCACCAAAGATTAAATCGTCAGTGCATATGTACGTCTGCTTTTGTGTGTATCTGTGCATATGTACATGCGTGTGTGTATGTTTGTGTGTCTTTGTGTTTGCATATACACATGTGTGTGTCTGTGTGTATGTTGTTCATTAACTCTGTATTAGGAATATTGTATAAATATTTCGGTATTGAATTGTGAAGTTGGAACACTGAAAATTGAGATTGCTATAATGAAGTCATTGAACTATTTCAGACAAATCTAGCTTGTAATTAAATATTATTCAACAAGGCATAGTTTACTGTGCAGGTAGAATATTGGTGCTCAACCACTAACTACATATATTAGGATCATTTAACGAGATACAATTGTCACTCAATACATTGTGGTTGTCAGGTAAAAACTACACCATCTTACAGAAGCAGTTTACTTGCTTGGATCTCAATGACCAACAACAGATCTCATTTTCATACCATGGAAACTTAATTTAACCCCCTTGATACCAACCTTACCTGACACTGCCCCAGGTTCTATATGACACAAACTTGTTTTTAAGTGATCTAAATTATAATCTGCCAAAATTTTATGTCAATTTGCTCCAGGCACCAGCTTAATAATGAGAAAAAATTTGTTCCCAAGTTTTCCATTATTTTAAAAATAATTTGAAACAAAGTAGTATGTGTTAACAGAAATATGATAACGAAATGTTAAATGAAAATTCATCATCATCATTTTAATGTCTGTCTTTCAATGCTTGCATGGGTTGATTGGAGTATGAATGACACTACTTGTATGACAGTGACATTCATTTACAATTATCATGCAGTGTCAAAACAGAGAGAGAGAGAGAGAGAGAGAAAGAAAGAGACATGTGCACACATGCAGGACGTCTTTCGGCTTCCATTTACCAGATTAATTCACAAGGCTTTATCTGGCTTGCCCAAAGCCATGCATTAGGACTGAACCTGAAACCATGTAGCCTGGAAATAAACTTTTTAACCGCACAGCCACACCTGTGCTTTTTCTTATCTGCAGGTATATAAATGACTCTACCTGTCTCAGTCTGTTGAATTAATTACAGGTACTGCTATCACTTCTGAGTTGGCTTGGTTATTTACAACAGACATCCCCCTGTAACAAGTGTTCAAGTGTCTCTTTTACTAGAGCAGCATGGCATGGCTGTGTGGTTACTTTGCAATCATTTGGTTAAGAGTTCAATCCCATTGTGTGGCATATTGGGTAAGTGTTTTTTAATATAGCCTGGGGTTGAGCAATGCCTTTTGAGTAAAATAGGTAGACAGAAACTGTATGGAAGCTTAACGTGTGTGTAGTAATGGAGTAGTGTGATCCAAAAAGATCTTGATATAGGCAATTAGTTAGCATCAAGCATATACACACCTTGTATACATGATGTAAGCTAGATGAAACTTGATCAACAAAGTTAATGTATGATAGACACTTTATCCTATATTGAATTTGATGGAAATTTCAATAAGATGACTGCAACTATACAACTCAGAGTTTAGCAACAAAACTTGCTAATTATGCTATCATAAACTGATTGCTGTAAGGAATGGAGAAGGTAAATCCATACTACATATGTTTTCAAGCAAAACTGAACAGGTGTTATGTAACTAAAATGTGTAACATATATATTCAGTTCAACTTACCTTCTAGTATCTTTACCTGTGCTTTACATGACTGAATTACATAACATATGTTCAGCTTTGCTTGGATGTATGTAGTACAGATTTACCATCTCTATTCTTTACATCTATCAGCTTATGTATATATGTGTGTGTGTATATATATATATATAGGGTGGTGAGCTGGCAGAATCATTAGCACGCCGGGCGAAATGCTTAGCGGTATTTCGTCTGCCGTTACGTTCTGAGTTCAAATTCCGCCGAGGTCAACTTTGCCAGTTACACAGTGGGGTCAATGTAATTGACTTAATCCCTTTATCTGTCATTGTTTGTCCCCTCTATGGTTAGCCCGCTGTGAGCAATAAAGAAATATGTGTGTGTGTGTGTGTGTGTTTACATCCCAGTAACTTAGTTTGGCAGGACACTGATAGAATAACTACACAACTTTAAAAAGAATTACTGGAGTTCATCAAAGAAGTGTTCTTGCATGGCAGCTGTCCATTGACTGAAACAAATACAAATAAAAGATGAAACAATAGCCATAAACTGATCAAGGTCTTGTGAGTGGATTCAGTTGATGGGATCTGAAAGAAGCTCATCATATGTATGTATGTATGTGTGTGTGCTTGTTTGTTTGTGTGAGGTCATATTTCCCCTCCTCTTTGAATGTGTTCACTGGTTGTAAATAATAGCTTCATTGTGCTATTTGCTTGCAGTCCACTGTGAAAACTTGTCTGTGTTTTCTTGGTTTGTGCTTTACTCTTTTATTTGTTTCAGTCATTTGACTGTGGCCATGCTGGAGCACTGCCTTTAGTCGAGCAAATCGACCCCAGGACTTATTCTTTGTAAGCCTAGTACTTATTCTATCGGTCTCTTTTACCAAACCACTAAGTTACAGGGACGTAATCACACATCCATCAGTTGTCAAGCAATGTTGGGGGGGACAAACACAGACGCATATATATATATATATATATATATATATATATATACATTTATACAACGGGCTTCTTTCAGTTTCCGTCTACCAAATCCACTCACAAGGCTTTGGTCGGCCCGAGGCTATAGTAAAAGACACTTGCCTAAGGTGCCACGCAATGGGACTGAACCCGGAACCATGTGGTTGGTAAGCAAGCTACTTACCACACAGCCACTCCTATGCCTTTGGAAACAAAAGGCTCATTCATACAGTATCATTTGTTTTCTGGACAAGGCAGTGTATTGTGTTCTTTAGCAAAGCAACTCATTTCATGTTACACCTGTTCATTCAGCTGTAAATGAGTTTTAGCAACAGCTGAGAAGCTAACACTGTAACAGAACAGCATCTTATTCTGAGGAGGAGTTTTGTAATCTCTGTCCTGTATCTTCCACAGAAACCAGGTCAAGCTTTGGTTGTAATCAGCCTTGAACTCATGAAAGACCTACTTACGTCCCACTTTTTTTTTTGTCTTTTACTTGTTTCAGTCATAGGACTGCAGCCATCCTGGGGTATCACTTTGACGGATTTGATCAAGCAATTAAACCCCTGCAATTATATTTTAAAGCCTGGTACTTATTCTGTCTATACTTTTTGCTGAACTGCCAAGTTATGGAGATGTAAACAAATTAACACTAGTTGTCAAACAGTTGTAGGAGACAAACACAGGTACAAAGACACGCACACACATGCATACACACACAAGGGTGTGGTGAAAAGTTCCTGGCTTTAAAGGTATCGCAAAAGGCCTGGTTGGAGGCCCAACCTTGTGAGTTCTTTTACAGTGCTTAGAAAAACTGAAAGACTGCTGCAATGAGTGTGTGAATCTGAGAGGGGAAAATGTTGAATAAAATCATGTGATCCTCTTCTATTTTCTTTCACCCAAAACCAGGAACTTTTCAGCACCCCTCGTGTGATGGGCTACCACTGAGTTTCTCTCTACCAAGTTCATTCTCATGGGTGAGATCAACCTGAGGCTATAGTAGAAGACACTTGCCTAAGGTGCTATACAGTGGGACTGAACCTGAAACGACATAGTTGCAAAGCAAGCTTCTTAATCCCACAGCCATGTTTGAACCTATTTTTATATTTTTAATTTTTCGGTTTTTAGATCCTGATTCCATCAGAGAACCTTTAGAATTTCATCTTGGATTTTTCTTAGGACGGAGAGAGGCATATGAACTGCTTAAAATAGAAGGTAGGAATGTTATGGATATTTTTATTTCATTTTCTTTATTCGTTTATTTTGGAATGTTTTTGTTGGATTTTGTTCTTTGGTAGCAGGTGGAAAGAATGGTACAACAGAAAGAAAACAAAATTGCATTTTCAGGCAAATTAAATGGAATATTGGTCAACCGTAACCCTATCAGACCTGGGATTCTAAGCAAAAAAATTAATAGTTGCATAACACCTCAAGAATAACAATTGTAGGCAAACTAATGGACAGAATTACAAAAAAATTAAGAATTACAATAATAGTCCTATCTCTCAAATACTGTATTTGTTTACTGAAATTGCTATTTTCCTTATCACTTTTGTCTGTTTGATTGTCTGAGTCACTCTTATTGCCTGTATAAGGGTAGATTCTTTGTCCAAAGAATATCCTCAATAATTTCCTTCACTGCAAAGAGTCTAGGCCTTGCTTGTTTACCAGATGGAGTGCTAGGTTCATCATGATCTTGTTTCATCACAATAATCCTTTTTCTTTTTTTATTACAAAGAGAATTAAACAACACCAATGGGGTACACCTATTTCTTTACTGCCCACAAAGGGCTAAACACAGAGAGGCCAAACAAGGACAGACAAACAGATTAAGTCGATTATATCGACCCCAGTGCGTAACTGGTACTTATTTAATTGACCCCGAAAGGATGAAAGGCAAAGTCGACCTCGGCGGAATTTGAACTCAGAACGTAACCGCAGGCAAAATACCGCTAAGCATTTCGCTCGGTGCGCTAACGGTTCTGCCAGCTCGCCATTGAATGACGGCGTGGTAAGTAGCTTGCTTACTAACCACATGTTTATGGGTTCAGTCCCACTGCGTGGTACCTTAAGCAAGTGTCTTCTACGATAATCTCAGGCTGACCAAAGCCTTGTGAGTGGATTTGGTAGACAGAAACTGACAGAAGCCTGTCATCATCATCATTGTTTAGCGTCTGGGAAGCCAGAAGGCTGCACCAGGCCCAGTCTGATCTGGCAATGTTTCTACGGCTGGATGCCCTTCCTAACGCCAACCACTCCGTGAGTGTAGTGGGTGCTTTTTATGTGCCATCGGCACAGGTGCCAGACGAGGCTGGCAAATGGCCACGACCGGTTGGTGCTTTTTACGTACCACCGGCACGGGGGCCATGCGAGGCTGGCAATGGCCACGAACGGATGGTGCTTTTCACGTGCCACCGGCACAAGGCCGGTCGGGGCGTGCTGGCAACGGCCACGTTCGGATGGTTCTCTTACGTGCCACCGGCACTGGTATCACAGCTGCAATTTCCATTGATGTTGATCGATTTCGATTCTCACTTGCCTTAACAGGTCTTCACAAGTAGAGTTTTGTGTCCCAAGAAGGAGAGGTATGCATAAGTGGACTGGCTACATCCCGTGTAGAGGCCACGGGTTATGGTCTCACTTGTCCTGCTGGGTCTTCTCATGCACAGCATACTTCTATAGGTCTCGGTCTCTAGTCATTTCCTCAGTGAGACCTAAAGTTCGAAAGTCGTGCTTCACCGCCTCGTCCCAGGTTTTCCTGGGTCTGCCTCTTCCACGGGTTCCCTCAACCACTAGGGTGTGGCATTTTTTCACACAACTATCTTCATCCATTCTCGCCACATGACCATACCAGCGCAAACGTCTCTCTTGCACACCACAACTGATGCTTCTTAGGTCCAACTTTTCTCTCAAGGTACTTACACTCTGTCGAGTATGAACACTGACATTACACATCCATCGGAGCATACTGGCTTCATTTCTTGCGAGCTTATGCATATCCTCAGCAGTCACGGCCCATGTTTCACTGCCATGTAGCATGGCTATTCGTACACACGCGTCATACAGTCTGCCTTTTACTCTGAGCGAGAGGCCTTTTGTCACCAGCAGAGGTAAGAGCTCTCTGAACTTTGCCCAAGCTATTCTAACTCTAGCAGTTACACTTTCAGCACACCCACCCCCGCTACTGACTAGGTCACCTAGGTAGCGGAAGCTATCAACTATTTCTAGTTTTTCTCCCTGGAATGTGGCAGAGGTTGGTCTCAGAGCATTTTCACTGTTTATTGCTCCTGAGCCTCTGCCACATACAAAAACTATCTTCCTAGTTAGCCTTCCTTTGACATTGCTGCACCTCTTATGTGTCCATAGCTTACACTTGGTGCATCTTATAGAGTTTCTATCTACACCTTTTCTACAGATCGAGCAGGGCCATCTACCCGAAGGCGTTTGTGATTTGTCTACCTTCCTACTTATTAGGACTTTGTTTTTAGCTAGATTGACTCTAGGCCTTTCAATTCTAATCCTTACTTTCACACCTGAAACTTCTCCTCCAGTTCTGATAGTGACTCAGTAATTAGAGCAAGGTCATCAGCATAGAGGAGCTCCCAGGGGCATCCTGTCTTGAATTCCCCCTTTATTGCCTGGAGGACTATGATAAATAGGAGGGGGCTGAGGACTGAGCCTTGGTGGACCCCTACCTCTACTCGGAATTCTTCACTGTACTCGTTACCAACCCTCACCTTACTGTCATATATATATATATATATATATATATATATATATATGTATGTATGTACGTCTGTGTTTGTCCCCTAGCATCGCTTGCCAACTGAAGCTGGTGTGTTTACATCCCCGTAACTTAGCAGTTCAGCAAAAGAGACCAATAGGATAAGTACTAGGCTTACAAAGAATAAGTCCTGGGGTCAGTTTGCTCGATTAAAGGCAGTGCTCCAGCATGGCTACAATCAAACAACTGAAACAAGTAAAAGAGTATACTTGATTACAAAGTTGCAATGTGATTTATTGTGTATTTTTATAATTTATTTCATGACCATTGGAACACTCCTCACAAACAGGTTTGTGAGATGGTTGATATGTAAAGAGTTTTATACTAATTTTTTATAATTTTTATTTTTACCACTTTTATCTCTTTTTGAGAAGTTCTTCATGAATTATTTATTTACAGAAAATTCATGCCTTTTACTTATATGTCTGTGAGTGAGTTGAGGAAATCTGGAGTTGAATTGGGAAGACAATCTTCTTTGTTATTTTGAATCTAGATGTGTCTGTGTGGTGAATTTTTGGAGGTTTGGTTAGAGAGAGAAAAAAAATCTAACCAAGCTTCCAAAATTTACATGCTCTCTCTTTCTCTCTCTCTCACTCTTTCTCTCTCTCTCTCTTTCTGCCTCTTTGACAAGTGTCTTCTACTATAGCCTCGGGCTGACCAAAGCCTTGTGAGTGGATTTGGTAGACGAAAACTGAAAGAAGTCGGTTGTATATGTGTGTGTGTATGTGTATTTGTCTCCCTACCATCGCTTGACAACAGATGCTAGTGTGTTTACGTCCCCGTAACTTAGTGGTTCAGCAAAAGAAACTGATAGAATAAGAACTAGGCTTACAAAGAATGAGTCCTGGGGTCGATTTGTTCGACTTAAGGAGGTGCTCCAGCACGGCTGCAGTCAAATGACTGAAACAAGTAAAAGAATAAAAGAATAGGTGTAGGTGTGGTTGTGTGGTAAGAAGCTTGCTTCTCAGCCACACAGTTCCGGGTTCAGTTCCGCTGCATGGCACCTTGAGCAAGTGTATTCTGCTATATCCTCAGGCTGACCAAAGTCTTGTGAGTGGATTTGGTAGGTGGTAACTGAAAGAAACCCTTTGTGTGTGTGTGTATGTATTTATTTATTTATGTGTCAGTGTTTATCCCCCATCACCTCCTGATAACCAGTATTGGCATGTTTATGTCCCTGTAACTTAGCAGTTCAGCAAAAGTGACTGATAGAATAAGTACCAAGCTTTTTTTTAAAAAAAACGTACCAGAGTCTATTCATTCAACTGAGAAAAAAACTCTTCAAAACAGTGCCCCAGCATGGCCGCAGTGTAATGACTAATACAATTAAAAGATAAAGGAACAAATAAAAATAAACAAATATAGAAAAGAGCAAGCTGTAATCATCATCATCATAGTTTAACATCCACTTCCCCATGCTAGCAGTGGGACTGAACTCAGGATCACCTGGTTAGGAAGCAAGCCTCTTACCACACAGCCATGCCTGCACCTATTATTCAAACTGATTAAAATTATCAGTTAATACAAAGCTCAAAAGGCTTTCAGGAAAGTAACTTTTCAGTGGAAAAAGGAAACATTTTGTGTTCGACAGGAACATTTAAAGTCCACTAATTTGAATTGTGTCTCTCAAATACAATTTCCTATACTTTTCATTCTACATTTTATGTACTTCAAATATTGTTGTAGCTGAAAGGAATTACATCTTCATAAAGCAGACAGCAGATACATAAAGATTGTATCTTATTGACATTCGTGAGATATAAAAAAAAGTATTTTGAACGGTTAGGATCTTTGTTCATTGAAGCTTATTCTTTTTATATATGTATGTGAATATATATCTATATTATTGAAAAATGTAACAGGTGACAAAAGAAAGGAAGGAAAAATAAAATCCATCAAAACTTCAGATGAGTGGTTTACACTTTACTAATTAATTTTTTCACAGTGTTTGGTTTTTAATGATACAATGTTGAATGTGAATTGTCTGTCTGTCTGTCTGCCTGTATGTATGTATGTATATACGTATGTATAAGTCTGTGAGGTTAAGAAGCTTGCTTTGCATCCATGTGGTTTCTGGTTCAGTCCCACTGCATGGCACCTTGGGCAAGTGTCTTCTTTTACATCCCCAGGATGACAAATGGTTTGTAAGTGAATTAAGTAGACAGAAACTGTGTGGAAGCCCCATTGTGTGTGTACATGTGTTGGTGGGTGTTTGCATTTGTTCCCACCACTACCGCCAATCACTAGATAACTGGTGTTGGTTTGTTTACAACCCAATAAGCATTTTGGCAAAAGTTACCAACATAATAAGTAACAGTCTTTAAAAAAACATAAATACTAGGGTCTGTTGTTTGATTTAACCTTTGAAAGTGCTGCCCCAGCATGGCCACAGTCCAGTGACTGAACAAGTGAAATATAAACAATATATATAATATATATATATATATATATATATATATATATATATATATATATATATAGGTGCAGGCTTGGTTGTGTGGTAAGAAGCTTGCTTCCCAGCCACACAGTTCCAGGTTCAGTTCCACTGTGTGACTCCTTGGGCAAGTGTCTTCTACTATATCTTCAGGGCCGACTAAAGCCGCCGTGTGAGTATATTTGGTAGGCGGAAACTGAATGAAGCCCATCATATATGTGTGTGTGTGTGTGTATGTCTGTGTTTGTCCTCTCATCACTGCTTGACAGCTGGTGTTGGTGTGTTTATGTACCTGTAACGTAGTGGTTTGGAAAAGAGAGACCGAGAGAATAAGTACTAGGCTTAAAAAATAAGTCCTGGGGTCAGTTTGTTTGACTAAAAACCCTTCAAGGTGGTACTCCAGCATGGCCATAGTCAAATGACTGAAACCAGTAAAAGAATGAAAGAATATATATATATTATATATATATATATATATATATATACGGCATTAGGAAGAGCATCCAGCTGTAGAAACTTACCCAGATCAGATTGGAGCCTGGTGCAGCCTGCTGGCTCGCCAGCCCTCAGTCAAACCGTCCAACACATGCCAGCATGGAAAGCGGATGTTAAACAAAGATGATGATGATATATATATATATATATAAGCAGTATGACTGAATGATTTGCTTTGTAAAGTATGAGGTCCCAGTTTCAATCTTACTGCAAGGCATCTTGGGCTGATTCATTTTCTATAGCCTCGAGTTGATCTGTATCATTTCAGAAGCAGGTTACTCAGATGATCAAACAGCCTAATCTTTATTGAATGTGTGTGTGTGTGTGTGTGTGTGTGTGTGTGTGGAGATTGAATACTTTAGTATGAATGTGAGAGAAAGAAAGAGAGAGTACTCAATGCTGGAAATAGTTATGTATTTGGTTAGATAGTTAAGTACCATGTGATGGAATGGATTCTTCTCTTTTAAATGATTAGTTATTTATTTGATAGCTTTGAAGGGACAAAAAGTGAATTCACACCTGAGTGCAATTTGAACCATGGCAAACTTTGGTTACTAACTTATTTACTATCTTGCTTCAGTACCAGCTTAACAATCCTCACATTTCTGAAGATTTCTTTTATTGTCACAAAACCATAGCTTTATCATGAGGAGTCATAGTAATTTGAGCTAATCCCTGTTGGTACACAGCTATTATTTATTTTATTGATCCCAAGAAGGAAAAAAAAAGAAGACAAGATTTGAACTCAGACCCTTGACGAGCAAATCTAAATCTGGTAATACCAAAATGTCTGCTGGTTTTGTCATTCCTCTTCCAGTCATCCTTCTTGATTAATATGGATTTCTAATGTTGGCCCAAGACCATAAATTTCGGTGTCAACTGTAGGACCCAGTTCTTGCCTGGTACTTTTATCACCTCTGGAAAATCTGAAAAGCAGAGTTGACCAGAGTAAGATTTAACTTCAAAACCTGAATAGGTGCAGGCATGGCTGTGTGGTTAAGAAGCTCGTTTTGCAACCAAATGGTTTCAGGTTCAGTTGCGCACTGTACAGCACCTTGGGTAAGTGTCTTCTACTATAGTTCAAAGCTGACCAGTGCTTTGTGAGTGAATTTGGTAGACAGAAACTGTATAGAAGCTTGTCATGTGTGTGTATGTGTCTTTGTACCTATTCGATATCTCCCATTACCACTTAACCATGTTGGTTGGTTTACATCCCTGTAACTTAATCGTTGGGCTTAAATAACAAGTACTTCAATAATGAATACAGGCTTAAATAATGAGTTGATTTGTTCTACTAAACTATTCAAGGTGCTGCCCTAACATGGCTGCAGTCCACTGGCTAAAATAAGTAGCCATAACTATGTGGTAAGCATCTTGCTTTCCAACCTCATTGTTCCATGTTCAGTCCCATTGTGTGGAACCTTGGGCAAGTGCCCTCTACTATAGCCTGTTGGTGTGTTTACATCCCCACAACTTAGCTGTTCAGCAAAAGAGACAGATAACGTAAGTACCAGGCTTGAAAACAAAAAGAAAAGATAAGTGCTGGGGTCGATTCATTTAGCTAAATATTCTCCAAGGTAGTGCTCCAGCATGGCCACAGCCTAATGACTGAAAAATGTAAAAGATAAAAAATATGCTAATTCACAGATCTATCCTTGCTTAATTATTGATCAGAGAACATGTATAGGTAACCTTCAAGATTCATCCCTTCGAACTTCATCTTGACTGGTTATCGTCATCATCATCATTCTAGTGTTCACTTTTCCATGCTCATATAGGTTGGGCAGAATTTGTGACGACAAATTTCCTACACCCAAGTGCCCTTCCTGTTGCTAACTCTCACTCCATTTTCCAAGCAAGGTAATATTTAACCATGGCGAAATGTTTTCATGAAAGATTGGGAATGGACACCAATCATATGACCCTGACACTCATTTACAACTATCACACAATGTTGAGATGAGAAGACACTAAAACACACACACACACCCAGTGACTTTTCTCAGTTTCTGTCCATTAGAACCACTCACAAGGTCTTAGTTGACTTGTGGCTTTAATAGAAGTCACAGTGACACCTTGCACAAGTATAGAATGAAATGCACAAATCTCCAATATCCAAGCGGCTAAGAAACGTCATCCAAAGAGTACCAAGGTGACCCAGACATAACCTGGGCCCCTTTAGGGTGTAAGAAGTTAAAAGCCAAAACACCTGTCTGAGGTGGGATTTCGTTTTTGAAGACTTTTTGCTGTTTAGCTCTCTTGAGAGTTTCTTCCTACAGTCTGTATACAGGCAGTCCTTGAGATTCATCTGATTGGCTTTCATATTCCTCAGATTTTTTAGTGTGATTAATCAAAACAAATTAATTTTGAAGAGTACCAGTATCAAGAATAAATATATATATTACAGTTCTATATTTAAGAGATGAGGAATTATGTACGTTATTTACATTCGACGGATATTTGTCCTCATCTTGTTTGTTGTTAACCACTATGGCATATGGCATAGTGGTTAAGAGCGTGGGCTACTAACTCCAAGATTCTGAGTTCGATTCTAAGCAGTCACCTGAACACTAACAACAACAATAATAATAATAATAATATCGAAAAAATACCTTAGGAATGAGAACCCAGGTTCGAAATTTCCTCAAGACACCTAAAGAAGGTTGGAGGGTTAACAACAAACAAGATGAGGACAAATATCTGTCGAATGTAAATAATGTAGTAAATATATATATATAATCGGCGTGCATATATATGTGTGTGTCTTTGTTCCCTGCCACTGCTTGAAAACCAGTGTTGGTTTGTTTATATCCATGTAACTTAGTTTGGTCAATAGAATAAGGACTGGGCTTAAAAGAATATGTTGAAATGTTTGATTAAAACACTTTAAGGCAGTGCCCCAACATGGCCACTGTCCAATGACTGAAACATGTAAAAGATATAAGATAGTTGATGCTAACCTGAATTTTCATAACATAAACTAGCCAATGCTGAAACTGGACATAGCATGATTTTCACATGATGATGGTGGTTGTGTTGTAGATAAAAGTGTTCTTTGTTGTCCTTGGCTACCCCCCCCCCTTATCTAAACCACCACCACTACCACCATCTTCGTCCCAGAGTATCGAATTTCTCTGATTGTTGATTTCAAGCTGTCTACCTTTGAATAATTTAATCAAATGTCACATGAAACACCTGCCATTTCCTCATAGCTACTCAACAGCATCAATTACTGTTCTCCCTTTTTAAATTCTGTTGTTGCGTATTTTCACAAACCTTGCCCAGCACTGCCAGTCTGTAAGAAGTTATAGCTCTCTATCAACAATGTTTATTCGTTAAATTAAAATTAACAATCTGTAAAATGTTTCTTTAATTTTCATTTAATTTGTTCTTAAAATATTTTGGTTGCTTTTTAATATTTGTTTATTTTATTCTTAATGTTTATTCATTCCTGTCAATAGAAATAATTAGCCCGAAATATGTTTGGCTTTGTCTGCATGTCTGTTAAAGATCAAATCAGACAAACCCTTCTCAACCTTCCCACATTAATTATTTCTGATTTTAATTACTTGGGAAATCTTCTTTAATTTTTCCTGTTTTTTAAATTTTTATTTTATTTTAATTATTGCCCTTGCTCATGTTTTACTGATTTAACCTGTTTAGACAGTCAGTATTCCTGAGTTTCTTGGAATTTCAAACTCAATGCTCAATGCTATTCCCATTGTAGCAGGAATTGACAAATGCAATGTCGGGTAGAATTCAGTCAGATTAAAAATGGATTGACCAATCAGAATAAAGATAGGCTGTCAGTGCTACATTTAGCTATTTGCAAATGTCTGCTTGCTTCTAATGCTATTTTGGGTGATATTTTAAATGTCTTTTTTCTAATTCTATGAAGGCATGACTGAGAGGCAAGGAGTTTATTTCCTGACCACATGGTTCCAGGTTCAGTCTCACTGTGCAGCATCTTGGGCAAGTGACTTCTATAACACCAGATTGACCAAAGCCTAAGTTGCCATGTAGTGGAACTGAACCTAAAACCATGTGGTTAACCATACGGCCTGATCAAAGAGTTGCACAACCGTTCTCAGTTGAGAGTGAGGTAGGCTCAAGCAGGCCATCCACAAGCCGAAATGAGAAGCTGATTCAAACAATTTGGTAAATAGTCATGGAAGACTGTCATGTTACAATCCAGGAAATTGCTCACTAGGTGGGAGTAAGCTTAGGATCAGTGCATTCCATTTTAATGGGGGATTTGTGCATGCAAGGAGTGTCAGTCATATTTGTCCCCAAGCTTCTGGCAGAGCAGCAGAAACAGCTCTACATGGCAATCACTCAGGACATGCTGCACTGTGCAAGCCACAACCCAGACGTCATGGTGATGAGATATAGGTTAATGGTTTCTGCTTTATGTGATTGTTTATCTTGTGTGAATATGAAAATCCGATCAGCATTCACCTCACATCTGTACTCTAGGCATAGCAGCCATAAACTGACGTATCCCACCAGTTCAAAAATATCCATGCATGCACAGGAAGGGTAGTGTCATCTCCAACCCAAAGGATACATCCTACCAGTTCAAAAATGTTCATGCACGCACAGGAAGGGTAGCGTCACTTCCCACCCAAAGGATTTTGCTGACACAGCATTAGTTTTGGCAGAAAAAAAATAAAGTCAGATATTTTTTGATTGCACCTCGTATGTACGTTATAAACTTGCTTTTACGCTTCTGTGACTACAATGTCTAATTTTGGTACATGGAGGTTGGAAATTGAATTTGGTGTAAGAGTAACACCACTAGATTACAGTAGATGGGTGGTTTGACTCCCATAGGTGGTTTGCTGCCTTTTGTAACCCCATCTCCATCCAAGGGGCTTTTTAATCCTGTGTATTTTGAACTACTATTTATAACTGAATTGGCATTTGAGATACATTGGATACATCGTTAAAAACACTGTGTGTAGTATACACACATACACACGTGTATGTATGTATGTATGTATGTATGTATGTACATATATATATACATATATATAAATGTATGTATGTACATAAATGTATATATGTATGTACATATATGTGTGTGTATAAGTAAAATATCACATCAATGATATCAGCAATTTCGGAGAAAAATCCACATAAGTTGT
>NC_043009.1:22839809-22886946 GCF_006345805.1 Octopus sinensis | reverse complement strand
TGTATGAGTGAATGGAATTTGAGACCATGTAAGTAATTGGCTACCAAGTGCCAATAATAATAACCTCTTTCTACTATAGTCTGAAATACTATAGGTCTGAAATTTTAGGGATGGGACTAGTCGTTCACATGAACACCAGTATTAAGTACTCAACTGCTACTTATTTCATCAATGATGAGAGGTAATGACTACCTTTGTGGTAATCAAACTCCAAGTTTAAAGCAGGGCTGGCCAACCTGAGGCCTGTGGGCCAAACGTAGCCCACAGACAGCTTGATACTTTCTTGAAATGGGTTTATTTAAACAAACATTTTAAAAATTTTATCAAAAATTAAAGATTGTAATGAAAAGTAAAAAAAGAATGATACTATTGTTTCTGCAATGAAAATATTTCATGTTGACTCAACGATCAATCATTCATTCATTATTGTAATAATAATGCAAGAAAAGCTAAATGCTTTCAATTCAGTAAGTATACAAGCAGCCCTCAAAAACCTTTCTGTGATTAAAGTGGCCCACAATGTAATTTGAGTTGTCCAGGCCTGGTTTAACCTGTCATTACCAACCCGGCTGAAACCGGCTCTGAGTACAAATGTCTTGTTTTCACAAGTTTTGAATTAAAATCTTCCACCAAACCTTAGTCACAATTTATGTTCTTAACACTAGTAGAATGATAACTAAGTTATTTTACTAAAATCCTTTGTTATATTTAAAGTAATTGAAAGAAACATAGAGTATCTCAAAATAAATACAGTAAGGAAAGGGTTAAAGAGTTGGAAGAGATACTGCAAAAGCATTTTGTCCATTGCCCTAATGAGACTACTAATCCACTGGTCTATGATAATAATAATAATAATAATAAGTCAAAATTAAAAGAAGATTGCCATTGTTATCTAGTGAACGATATTTCGACATCTCGTGTGTCTTCAACTGGTTCAAAAAATAATTTTGTCAATCTCCTTCATTTTGGTTAATATATAAAGGATTGAGGTAACTCCTCCAGAAGATATAGAGTCAAAATTAAAAGAGTGCCATTGTTATCTAGTGAACAATATTAATAATAATAATAATGATAATAATAATAATAATCCTTTTTATTAGGGGCACAAGGTATGCAATTTGGGGGAGGGGGATAGTCAATTTGATTGATCCCAGTGTATAACTGGTACTTATTTCATTGACCCTGAAAGGATGAAAGACAAAGTTAACCTCGACAGAATTTGAGCTCAGAACATAAAAGTCGGACAAAATACCACCAAGTATTTTTCCCAGCATGCAAACGATTCTGCTAGCTCACTGCCTTCATAACAACAACAACAAATAAGTCTTAAATACAATTAGCATGAAAAATGAATACAGAAACAAAGAAACAGACAGGTAATTTGAAAATTGTATTTCACATTTGTACATTCGTACCTGCAACAATCATCACCAACCACCCTGGTAGAAAAAAAAATTATAAACATTTGCAATAAACCCTTTCCAAAATAACTGTACATGAATGTATATATATATATTTATATTCATCTATTTAAAGACGAACACACTACAAACACATATATACAATGTATCAACATATATGTGTGCACACTCACATACACATACATGCAAATATACACACACACACACACACACAAACATTGTGTTGAACCACAGAAGACTATATTGTACAATAAAAAAAAAAAAAATCAATAAAATGAAGCAATTTGCAAAGTTAAGGAATGGGAATGAAAAAATAAATCAATAAAAAATGAAAAAAAAAGAGATGAAGAAAAAAATGGAAGTTTTAAAGATAATTTATTGATTTCGAGATAAGAATATGAAGCAAATTGTAAACAGTGAAGAAAATGAAATAAGTAAATAAATAGAAAAAAGAAAGAAAGATATTTTAGTGAAAGTTTTTATAGAATAAAAACATTAATGACAAAAAAAAATTGATAAATAGAAAAATAAAATTTAGTAATGCTAAATATTCTGAAGGTGGAAATCTTATTTGAAAAGTAACCATATAAAGATAATAGAAATATAATTCTTATAAAAAAAAAGGGGGAAAAAATAGCCCCTTTCCTAAATAATTAGGATTTAGAATAATAGCAAAGGTGCATGGCTTAGTGGTTAGGGTATTTGGCACATGGTCATAAGGTCATGAGTTCAATTGTTGGCAGTCCACTCAGCTGGCAAAAATGAGTTATACCTGTAAGTCAAAAGGCCAGTCCTGTTACATTCTGTGTCATATTGAATCCCCCTGAGAACTATGTTACAGGTGAGTGTGTCTGGGGTGCTCAGCGACATTGTACATCAATTTCATGAGCAGTCTGCTCGGGTGATCGGATCAAACTGAGCCCTTGCCATGGTAACCGACAGAGCACCCGGTTTCCCCCCACCCAAGATTTAAATAATAATAATAATAATGCCTGATACAAGCAAGAAGCCAGAATATTTGGTGGGGAAGATGAAATCAGTTGATTAAATTGAACCCAATACTTGACTGATGCTTTACTTATCAACCCAAGGATAAAATGACTTCAGCAAGATTTGAACTCAGAATGTAAAGAATCAGAACAAATAAAGCAAAGTATTTTGGGGGAGGGCAATGGATGGGGTAGTTGATTACTTTGACCCCCCCCCCCCCCCCATTGCTCAACTAAAGGATGAGAGGCAAAGTTGACCTTGGCACCAAAAAAAAAAAGAATGGATGAAATGCCAGTAAGCATTTTATCCGACATGTTACTGATTTTTCCAGCTCACTGCCTTGACTGGGATGGGCTACTTGACCCCAAGAAAATTCTAACTGGTCCCCACATCTCTAAGGTCATGCATTGTTTAGCTTGATGAGGTCAGGTCACCATGTTGTGCACATGTGGTTGTGATGCATGTGCCAGGTATTCCCTTATCAGACAGATAGTGAAGATGGGTGCATTGGGCTTTGTTTATTTGATGACGTGTGTTGCTCTCTCACTCAATAATAATAATAGCAGTTGTTTCTGATTTAGGCATAATGCCAGTAATTTTGAGGGATGGCAATTAATTGATTCCATTGATCCTAGGGGGACGAAATGCAAAGTTGACCTGGACAAGATTTGAACCAAGAATGAAGACAGTCTGAACAAATATTTTTAGGCAGTTTTTCCAGTACTCTAATGGAGAATAGAATAAGAGACAAAAAAAAAAACAAATATAAGGATGCAGCATGCAAAATGGAAAACTGAAATCTATGGTTTCATTGACGATTTAACATAATGAAACTGCTACACACTCTGCACTCGACAAAATCCATTTCTCATAATGGCAATGAGGTGTCAGGATGTGCCTTCAACTAAATTTATTGCTGGTCAACGTAAGTGAACGGTAGATAGATATTGATATATTTTACAAAGTTTGTGAAGGCTACATATGAAAAATTGTTAAAGATATGGCACAGGCATAGCCGTGTGGTAAGAAGCTCACTTCCCAGCCACATGGTTCTGTGTTCAGTCTCACTATGTGACACATTGGGCAAATGTCTTCTATTATATCCTTGGGCTGACCAAAGCCTTGCAAGTGGATTTGGTAGGTGGAAATTGAAAGAAGCCCATCGTGTGTGTGTCTCTCCCCACCACTGCTTGACAACCAGTGTTGGTGTGTTTACGTTCCTGTAACTTAGCAGTTTGGCAAAAGAGGCTGATAGAATAAGTACTCGGCTGACAAAGGAAGCTCTGGCATTGATTTGCTTGACTAAAACCCTTCAAGGCAGTGCTCAAGCATGGCCACAGTCAACTGACTGTAAGAAGTAAAATAATAAAAGAATATAACTCTCAAGTGGGATTTGAACCTGTGCCTGTTTTCCTCATTGACACTTCATGCTTTAAGGAAACCTCACGTCTTTAATCTATCCTCTCTTGTATGTGGCTTCTGTATTTGCATTCTCCCCTTTCTCTCTTATCTTTTACTCATTTCAGTCATTGGACTGTGGAACATGCTGGGTCACCACCTTGAAGCATTTAGCCTAACAAATCAACCCCACTACTTCTGTTACAAGGGTACAGAGACACACACACACGCAAGCAAAGGGCTTCTATAGATTATTTATTTAATCTTTCATTTGTTGCAGTCATTTAACTGCAGCCATGCTGGAGCACCGCCTTTAGTTGAACAAATTAACCCCAGGACTTAATCTTTGTAAGTTTAGTACTTACTCTATCTGTGACTTTTGCCGAACCGCTAAGTTTCGAGCACGTAAACACACCAACATCGGTTGTCAAGCAATAGTGGGGGGACAAACATAGACACACAAATACATACACATAATTATATATACATGACAGGCTTCTTTCAGTTTCTGTCTACCAAATCCACTAAGAAGGCTTTGGTCAGCCTGAGGCTCTAGCAGAAGACACTTACCCAAGGCGCCACACAGTAGGACTGAACTCAGAACCATGTGGTTGGGAAGCAAGCTTCATAATACACAGCCACACCTGCGCCTATGTTTCTTTTCTTTTTTTTTAAAGTCTGGTGGCAAGGGTACAAAGACACACACACAATGGGCTTCTATAGTTTGTCATCCCACTCCCAAGGCACTGGTCAGTGCAGGACTAAAGAAGATACTTGACAAAAGTGTCACGCAAAGGGACTGAACCTGAAATCATGTGATAACAACGCAAGCTTCTTCACCAAACAATCATGCCTACAGACACATACACACACACACAGGTGCCTGTCATATCTTTGAAGAGAATTTCTCTCTTCAATAACATCTAATGTAAAGAGCTTGACACAGAAAATTGAGTTCATGCCTGTTTAACATTAATACAACCCTCTCCTCAGGAACACCCCATTCACCAAAATATCACAAGAACGAATGAACGACATTATAAAACTAGTTAAAAGAGATTTGCTTCTAGTTAAATTCTCTTTGGATTAAAGATGGATTATAATGATTCAGCAATTTATTATCTGAAAAGCAATCAACTGATTATATTTAGACATAGAATCCATTGCGAAATTTGCAGTGAGATTACCTCACATTTTTTAGTACTAGTTTGTGGTGACATATATACCAAAAATAAAATGATTATCTTTCAGTTTAATACGAATTACTACTACACAGTAACTATCTCTTAAATCTCTTAAATTCCCCATTAGGATAAGCTGCAGTTAAATACAATTTCTAAGAATAATAGTTGAATACCGTGTCGGCAGTGCAAGCAAACTTTGATAAAAGCCATTACACACACACACAATGAGTTATGGTTCATCAAATTGCTTTTGTCTGTCAAAGAGAAAAAAATAAAATAATTGATGCTACAACTTCATAGCTGAGTGATGCGCTTTTAGAAAGGGAATTCAGCTGTGAAAATATATACAGGTGCTCCTTGCTTTATATGGTGAAGTGATTCTGTGAATCACTGTGCAAATCGAAACGGTGTACGTTTTTTTTAATATAATTGTTGACAAACAATTATATTAAAAAACCACACAGACAATATTTAAACATTTATTTATTCAAATGGGAATAACAAATACAATTTTTGTGCAGGTTTGTGTGTGCACATGTGTATTTGTGCCAGTGCTACGTAAAAAGCACTTGTGCTATTGCCATATAAAAAGCCCTTGTGCTAGTACCATGTTAAAAGCACCCAGCACACACTGTAAAGTGGTTGGCATTAGGAAGGGCATCCAGTCCGAGAAAGCAAGCCAAATCAGACTGGAACTTGTTGCAGCTCTCCAGCTTGCCAGCTCTGGTTAATCTGTCCAACCCATACCAGCATGTAAAGCAGACATTAAAGGATGATGATGATGATGAGGATGATGATATAGTGACCTGACTAGTGCTGGTGCCAAAAAGAAGTACACAGTACATTCTGTAATGGTTGGCAGTGGGAAGGGCTTCCAGTGGTAGGAGCCGTGCTAAAACGGACATTGGTGCTCTGTGCAGTTCTCTGGCTCGTAATTGCCTGCTTAACCATCCGACCCATGAGGGAATCAGAACTGTACAAAAGCGATAGTATGCAAACTAAGTATTGTGTAAACTGACAAAGCACGGCCAAGCAAAGCTGGATGTGCAAATTAATGTTCAAAAGAGACAACTGGCACTAGGAAGGTCCTCTAGCCATAGAAACCAGACCAAAATGGACAACTCCAGCCAGGTGCAGCTCTCCAGCTTACCAGTACTGGTCAAGCTGTCTAACCCATGCCAGCATGAAAAACAGATGTATGACAATGATGATATATATCTTTTATCTTTTGTGTGTTTCAGTTACTAGACTGCGGCCATGCTGGGGTACTTACTAGCTTAAAGAAATTTTAGTTGAATTAATCAACCCCAGTACTTTTTTTAAAGCCTGGTATTCATTCTATCAAACTCTTTTGCTGAACCACTAAGTTACAGGGATGTAGACACACCAACATCAATTGTCAAGTGGGGGTAGAAGAAAATGAAAACACGCAGCACACACAAACACACAATTTACCAAATTCACTGACAAGGATTTGGTCAGCCTGAGGCTATAGTAGAAGACAATTGCCCCAGTTACCACACAATGGGACTGAACCTGGAACCATGTGGTTGGGAATCAAGCTTCTTACCAAACAGCCATGCCTGTGTTTATGTATATCTTCATTCACATGTAATTGACTAACGACAGAAGCCAATTATTGGTATTTTGAATACATTTAATGAAACACACGTTTCAAGTGGTTCTGTATACAGAAGCAAATATGAAATTTCCAAGGTGTTTCTCTTGAAATGTCCAAGCAAAGTGGATAACTACATAAGCACTTGAAATGTGAGTATTATTAAATGTAATCGATATACAAATAATTGGCTTCTGTTATTATTCAAATATTATGGGAGTCATGTTTCTGATTACCTAGCCTACCTTTGCATAGATAACATAACTATAATTCAATGCAGTTATGAGACTGGAATGTAGCAAACTACAATATATATATACATAAATATACACACACACACACACACATATATATACATATATTTATATATAGGCGCAGGAGTGGCTGTGTGGTAAGTAGCTTGCTTACCAACCACATGGTTCTGGGTTCAGTCCCACTGCGTGGCACCTTGGGCAAGTGTCTTCTACTATAGCTTCAGGCCGACCAAAGCCTTGTGAGAGGATTTGGTAGATGAAAACTGAAAGAAGCCTGTCATATATATATATGTATGTATGTATGTGTATATGTTTGTCCCCCAACATCACTTGACAACTGACACTGTTGTGTTTACATCCCCGTCACTTAGTGGTTCGGTAAAAGAGACTGCTAGAATAAGTACTAGGCTTACAAAGAATAATTTCTGGGGTCGATTTCTTCATCTAAAGGCAGTGCTCCAGCATGGCTGTAGTCAAATGACTGAAACAAGGAAAAGAGTATGTATGTATATATATATATATATATATATATATATAATATATATATATATATATATATATACACCATATATACTTGACTATAAAACACCCGCACCTATAGATGCACCTTACATTACAAGTTTCAAATTGAGAGTTTTATCATTGACCCAACTATAAGTTGCAGCAACTTTTTGATGTTGTAGAGGAAAGACATAGTTGTTGTTTGGTAACCGAGCCTTCGGTAAGCTGAAGATGACTCACAACAACTGTGATCCCATTAAGTCCATGGAATTTAGAAACTGTTGTTTATAATGTAAAATTTTATCCTTGATAACGCTAGTTGACTTGTTTATCGTATTGAGACTTAATTGCTTCGATCCTTTACCTTTACTTTTTGATTTATGCATTTTATTATTAGGACACTTTTCCAGCAACTGACACACAAAACCATGCAGTTATATGTGCTATGATTGGAAAAAAAATACAATAAACCGTTTTAAATTGTAAGGAAGTGTATAAAACACTGTGAGAAAAATTGGATAAATAAACAAAGGAAGAATCAAGTTATATTCATCATCACTTTCACCAAATAACTGATAAAATTCCTTGGTTGTGTTGGTCTTGTCCTATACAGCCTGATCTTTGTCTTCACTTATCTCATCTTCATTAACTGATGAAGCACTGGGGCTAACATTTCTTGCACAGACAAAGTAGCTCGTCGTCTTACATACCATCCATGGAATTTGAGATCCCGCACTTCAAAAATGTTTTCACTGCAAGTTCACTCGCTATTTCAGCATATGAATCTATCACCCACTAGTAAACCCTCTTAAGGTCAGGGCATTTTAAAGCTCCTAGACTGTCATTTCTTTGTCACCATTAATCATCCATTCATTCCACTTGGCACACATGTTCATCTTAAAAGGCTTGTTCATTGACATGTTGAGTGGCCAAAGCACAAATGTACATCCACCTCCATCTCATTAGGACTCATTCCTATCCTAATTTTCTTTTAACAATTTGATGTCAACTGAAAGAAACCCATAGTGTGTGTGTCCCCACCACATGTTTTTGTCATAGCATCATGGTTTTAAATGTGTCACCATTGCACAAACAATTTTTCCTCATTTTTAATACTCCAAAAACATCTGGCCATGGGGCAATGGTAACTTGCTTAGAAATGGGTGAACACTGGTGAGAAGAAGGGCATCCAGTCATATAAAATCTGCCACAGCAAATTCTGTCACCCATGCAGGCATGGAAATGTGGATGTTAAACTGATGATGATGACTGGCAACAAATTTGGAGAGAGGGTATACTTGATTAACCCTCTCGGACCAGGGCCTCTTGTATCTAACTTTACCCTCTACCTGGGCTCCTGATCAAAAAAATAAATAGCTGCCTATACAGCTCAAGAATTAATGATTGCAGGCAAATTAATGGACAGAACCTACTGCATCTTCTTTTTCTACATTTGCTGGTCATTACCTCTTCACCGGGAATCCGGTAGAGATGGCATTGAACCCCTCCTCGCTATAGCAGGAACACAGCATGATAGGGTTTAATGAACTTCATTTCTTGACAAATAAAATCGTTTCATAGACCCTAAAAGAATGAAAGCAAAATTGGCTTAGGATTTAAACTCAGATTGTACAGGACTATAAATACTGCAGGAGTGACACGCTAATGTTTTTTTGCAATCTCCTGCCACTGCCCTGTATAACTGACAAGTGATGTTTTGTTGACTTGCTATCTAGAACACAAATCATTTCAGAGACTGAAAGAATTCAACTGGAAGGAAGCCATTTAAATTAGGAGATGAATATGCTTTCTATTGGAATCTAAATGCCAAAATAACCCATTGTTCTCTGCAGCAGTAGCTGCTGTCGCTGCCAGCCCCCCCCCCCCCCCACCACCACCACCATTATCATTTTAAAGTCCGCTTTTCTGTGCTGCTATGAGTTGTACAGGTTTGCAACACACAAATCCACTTCTCATTTTAATCCCCACACCATTTTCTCCTATGACTCCTAATATCTTGACAACATTCTTACTGCTACTTCTATTTTCTTCAGACCCCCACCCAACACCATCTCTTGCCAATTCCACTTTGCAATGTCCATAAGCAGAATTACTTAGATCAAGCATTCACTACATATACCACCATACCAGTACATGTCTCTCCTTCAGTCAATGAATGCTATCTTCAAAGCCCAGCTAATCTGATGGCTTACTTTATAACCATCATCATTTTATGTCCATTTACCATGTTGCTATTAGACAAGCCATCATGGCCTCAGTCAGTTCTTATTTGAAGGTTTTTTTTTACTATGGTTAGTGGATCATTTTATTTTGGCATTGTTTCTAGGGCAGGATGTCCTTTCTAACATCAACCACCTTCAAAATGTACTGCATGCACTTACTAACATGCTTCATTTTATGGTAATTAGCATCAGACACATCTAACCTTTATACTGAATTTATTTCTTATCAGTTTTTACTGATATTCTACAAGCGAAGGAGTGGCTGTGTGGTAAGTAGCTTGCTTATGAACCACATGGTTCCAGGTTCAGTCCCACTGCGTGGCACCTTGGGCAAGTGTCCTCTACTATAGCTTCGGGCCGACCAAAGCCTTGTGAGTGGATTTGGTAGACAGAAACTGAAAGAAATGCGTTGTATATATGTATGTGTGTGTCATCATCATCATCGTTTAGCGTCCGATTTCCATGCTAGCATGGGTTGGACGGTGCTAGCATGGGTTGTGTGTATATATATATATATATAACCCATACTAGCATGGAAAGCGGACGTTAAATGATGATGATGATGATGATGATATATATATATATATATATATATATATATATATATACATATATAATTTTTATATGTATGTATGTATGTATGTATGTATGTGTGTATATATTTGTGTGTCTGTATTTGCCCCGTCAACATCGCTTGACAACCGATGCTGGTGTGTTTACGCCTTGTAACTTAGTGGTTCGGCAAAAGAGACCGATAGAATAAGTACTAGGCTTACAAAGAATAAGTCCTGGGGTTGATTTGCTCGACTAATGGTGGTGCTCCAGCATGGCCAGTCAAATGACTGAAACAAGTAAAGGAGTGGAAGGTAGCACCTCCCCCTCTACACTCACCTTCCTTTTCAAGTGATACTTGAAGTTGAGAGCTTGGCTGGGTCGAAAAATGCCAACCTTCAATCCTTTTAGACCAGTCCCCCAAGCAGAGGAAGACTGGCTGTCCTTCCCTTATCAAAGAAAGAAGCTGCTGCACTGAATTTTCACAACAGACTCAGTAGAATGCTGGATTTGTCTTACAAGAGATATCACTTATTTCAAACAAGCTCAAAAATTGATATGCGTGAACACTGAACTATGGTGTGTAGGACAGTTTCATACCCGTGCACACATCTTGGACAAGACCTTGAGGGGGTTTTTTTTTTGTCATTTTCAAGATTGTTTGACATTAACCCACACCTGTTTTTATGATGCAAACCTCCTGTTTTAAACTGTTCTACCTTAAAACTTCCCATCAAAAATTCTTGTTAAATTGTCTCAAACACCAGATTAATAAATAACAACAAAGATCTTTTACTAAGTTCTTCATTGTTTTTAAAATTATTTGAAACACAGTCAGTGTATTTCAACAGAAATACAGTGTTGAATGGATTAATCAAACCTGGGATATGATTAGCATTAATGTTAATGAGTCAGATTAATGCAAAGCAAAATTGGCCCTTGAGCAAATGGCAAGGTTGACAGCAATGACAACATCAACAACAAAAAGTTGTAAAGTTGTCATAAGATCAGAAATATTTTTCTGTGAGCAGGAAGGGAACAGGTAATTAAATCAGTCCTTCTAAATGACTGGTACTTAATATAACCCATAAAAGTTAAAGATTCTTTCTCAAGTCATGCTCACTCATAAGGGTCAGTATCCTAGTTTCCATTGCTGGTATATTCCCCACCTAAATGGGATGCCGGTCTGTCACAGGATCACTCATTTTTGCCAGCTGATGGAATGGATCAACGTGAAATGAAGTGTTTTGTTTTGCTCAGAAACACGATGCATTGCCTCATCCAGAAATCAAAACCACAATCTTATGATCACGAGTCCTAGACCCTAACCACTAAGCTACACATATCCACTAATATAACCCCTACTCTTTCTTTTGAAACAGTTTGGAAGAAAAAGGTTGCCATCCATAACCATTGCATGTTTACTGAGACCAGTGTGACTGAGGTAGCTGATGTTCTTGAACATCTACAAATCAATGCAGCCATCAAAAACATAAGCAGGAGTGGGAAGGTTCCAGAAGGATAATGTTCTCAAGAGGAAGGACTAGAAATTTCTAAGAGAAAAAGGAAAACATAAAAGTGTGGACCCACCAAAAGGTGCAGTCCTTGATGTGCTGTGTTGCGTTGTGGGCCTCAATGACCCTGAGAGCCATGCCAGTGCAGTACAAAGGATAAGGGCCAGACCAATACGGACTATTCCTTCTGAAAGGTTAAAAATGGGTTAGCGTAGGGCCAACACCATTACCTAGAAGCAAATAAAAAAGCCAAGTTATACAAGCATTTGTGATAGTTCAAAACAAAACTAGACCTGGGGGGAGGAGGAGGGGCCTTCCTTCAGAGAACCATATGATGCAGTGCAGGGAAATCTGAAAGGAAACTAACATCGTACATTATATGTCGGGCTCTGATCTGAAACCTACAAGGGAGGCAGAAAGAGGGGATGTCCCCCAAAATAGCTGGAGATAGGATACTTAGACTCCAAAATGCAGGGATCTAACAGAAGAGAGAGAGAGAGAGCAAAAAATGCAGCTCAGAGTTGAGAACAGTGGCAGAAAGACAATGATGGCCTGGACTCTTTAGTGGATGGAAGGCTTATGCAAAAGCACAAATATGAATGCATTTGTTAATGCATGTCTGCACACAACTAAGTATCTGTATGTGCATATGTATCTGAATTCATCTCACTATGAAGCTGTTAGCTGAAGTTTTTACATACTAGCATAGATTCTCAGACAACAATATACACAATATATGCACATGTGGATGTAGAAGTGTACATGCATGTGTATGTGCCTGCATAGTTATCAGTGTTATGCAAACACACACGCTATGTGTGTGTGTGTCTGTGCATATATATATATATATATATATATATATATATATATAAAAATAAATATATATATAATGCAAGGGCCTCTGATGCTCTACATTTTAAATAAAGAACAGTACTTGCAGTCTCTTATTGTCAATTCCGCAATCAGATTCGGCTGGAGGAATGATGGTGGTGGGGTGAGAGAATGAAACAAGAACCTTCACTGACACCGTTTATGAAGTATCTGAGTAGAGCACGAGGGCCTAGGGGAGATGAGAAGTGAATGAAAGAAGGGGAGAAATGTATGGGAGAAAAAGAGGGAGAGAGGAGAGTAAATGAGAAAGTGATAGAGAGAGAGAATGAGTGAAGAAGGATGATTAAAAGAGAGAGAATAAGATGGGAGATGAGAGAGTGAGAGAAAAAGAGAAAGAGAGACTAACTGTGCCAAATATAGCTGTCCACCCCCACCGCCACAAGCATCATAACCAAAGTCATCACCCAAATATACCAAGTAGACACTGAAGAATGTCAAGAGATTGTCATCACCATTGCCATTGAAATCATTATCATCATCATCATAGTCATCACTCCTAATACTGTTGTTCAAGGACACTGCAACCTTACTAGCATACAGCTAGTCTTCCAAACAATTGTCACATAACTGCGGTGAGATATTGCTTATCTTACAGGGGGTATACATGCATGTGCACACATGGAAACATGCAGTGCATGTCTAGAAACATATATAAACATGCATACATGCACATCCTTAAGAATATTCATGAACACATACAAATGTGCATGTATTTGTGTGTGTGTGTGTATATATATATATATATATATAAGTGGTTAGGGCAGTGGACTTGCGGTTTCGATTCCCAGACCGGGCGTTGTGTGTGTTTATTGAGCAAAAACACTTAAAGCTCCACGAGGCTCTGGCAGGGGGGTGGGGTGGAGACCCCTGTTGTACTCTTTTGCCCCAAATTTCTTTCTTCCTGTTTCTTGAGTAACGCTGCGATGGACTGGCGCCCAGTCCAGCTGGGGGTGGGGAGAAACACATATGCCACAGAAACCGGGAAACCGGGCCCATGAGCCTGGCTAGGTTTGAAAAGGGCGCATAAATAAAAATATGATATATATAACATATATATCATACAATGTATATATGTCATGTATGTATGATATACATATATCATACATACATACATGCATACATACATGCATATATATATACACACATGTAGATATACATACCCACATACACACACATACATGGTTATATAGATAAGGCACACACATCAACAGTCATAAGAATACTCACACACGCATTTTATATACACTTAAATGTATAGAATATGCACAAACATAAACTACATATATAGACTTGAATATATAGACAGTGTGCAGAGGATACACACATTCATATTTCTTTGCAAACTGCAGATACAAACTGGCAGTAATTTTTCTTTTAAAGCAAATGTTTAATTTCTGCCTTGTTTCTGGACCACTGAATGTTTATTTATGTATATAAGTGTGTGTGTGTATACATGTGTTGTATTTGTATAAGCAAGGCTATTCTACATATACACACATACAGATACACATGCACACATACACACAAATATATAGATACATATACACACACACCCATACAGGTACACACGTATACACACATACAGGTACATGTCTATCTATCCATCTATCTATCTATATATATATATATATATATATATATATATATATACACATACATACATATATATTTATACACATACATACATACATACATACATGCACACACATATACACAGATATATATGCATACATATACACAGACACACACGTACAGACACACACACACATAAATACGCACATACTTAGACTCACACAACATGATGTAAATAGATACTCAGATGGAGAATTATATTTTACCCATGCATATAAACACACACACACACACATATACATACAGACACACACATGGAAATGATGATGATGATGTATGCACAAAACACACTTCTGTATGAAGGTATACCTACAGGTGTGTTTACGTCAACATGCATGCACACACACACCACTCAGGTGTATATTTGTGTATGTATGCATGTATGTATAGTAGAACTTACATATATTTAGCATGTGAGCCAATTAGCAAAACAACTCAGTAAGTTTTGTTGTATGGTTTTTTCTCTCCCTCCACCCTCCACTGCCATGCAATTTCTCTTACTTTTTCCTCAAAAAATAAGAAGAATGTGTGTGTGGAGGGGAATTATGTAATAAACCTGTTATTGCAAAACAAAACTTCCAAAATCTGGAAATGAAAGGAAAGGAGAGGGGAAAGAGAGAGAGAGAAAGAGAGAGAGAGAAAGAGAGAAAAAGTTAATCTTAAATTAAGGCGAGAAATTTATATGTAGTAAAAGAAGAAAAATGACAAATAAATGAATAGATAAATAAATAAGTGAATAAATAAGGCAAAGGTACTGAATAGGCAAACAGGAAATGTAACCAAACTAAAGTTGGAAGAATTCTTCTGAACTTCTGAGACAGGTTCGCTGTAGCAGATGAATCTCAGGTCACCTAAACTTCCATTTTTTTAAAGCAAAATGTTACACATTTTCAAGTTCCTACATCAATCATTTTCATTGTAGCCCACCCAAGATTCTCTATCTTCTTTTTTTTTTCTTTTTCGGAAGTTTTGAAGAGTTCTTATCTAAATTAAAATCTCGCATAGTAATTTTATGTGCAAACATCCAGTTAAGTTATGTTCCAAACACTATTTTAATAATAGACAAGTTATCTTAGAAAGTCCATTAAAGTTCTTGATTGTTTTCAAATTTAATTGAAACATTTCGGTAATGTATTCAGTTAGAAATCATCATCACCTCATCATTGTTTTAATGTCCTCTTTTCCATGATTGCATGAGTCAGACAAAATCTGCTGAGGCAAGGTTTTTCTTTCCTAAAGCTATATGCCCTTTCTGTTGCCAGCCCTTATTTGTTTCCAAGCAAGGTAATATTTCCTCATGGTCAGACATGTTTTTTAAGGAAGACTGGAAACAAACTACACTGCTTGTATGATAGAGATGCTCATGTACAACTATCACATGTCTAGGCAAAAGTACACACACACATCCCTCCACCACAACACAATGAGCTTCTTTCAGTTTCGGTTTACCAGATCCACCAACAAAGCTTTGGTTGGCCTGGGGCTATAGCAGGAGAAGAAACTAGCTCAAAGTGTTGCACAGTGAAGCTAAATAAATCCCAAGACAACATGACTGGAAAGCTAGCTTCTTAATCACATAGCCACACCTGCACCTTAGAAATCACTTCCACCATCATCATCATCATCATCATTTAACATCCATTTTCCATGCTGGTATGGGTTGGACAGTTTGGCGGGAGCAGACAAGCTTGATGGCATAGTTTCTACAGCTGGATGCCCTTCCTAATGCTAACCACTTTACAAAGTGTACTGGGTGCTATTTATGTGGTACTGTCATGGGTGCTTCATATGTGGCACCAACATGAGTGCTTTTTATGTGGCACTGGCACCAGTACTTTCCTATGAGGAACTGGCAAGGGGGCTTTCCCAGATGGTACCACAACAGGTGCTTTTTATGTGACACTGAAGCAGGTGCTTTTTATGTGGCACCAGCACCCATAGGCCTGCAAGACAAAGACCGCTCAGCTGAGAGAGAGAGTTATGGTATGTGTGTGTGTGGGGGGGTGCATGGCTATAAAGGACATGCCTTTGGATAGCCATGATTTTATTTAGCTTGATGTGTCCTCTCAAGCAGAGTAAATCACCAGAAGTCTTGGTCCCTTGTCATGTAGTTACAAAAAGGTTAAACAATACAGCTTAGACTTAAGATGATATTCTAGTTCTTCAAGAGGTGGCAACTGAGCCACATTTAACCCTTTAGCATTTAAACCGGCCATATCCGGCCAAAAGTATTCTGCCTGTTTTATGTTCAAACTGGCCAGATCTGGTCTCTCACACCAGCCCTACAATATCGTTTTAAAAATTAATAGCTACCTCATCAAAATCTCATAGCTCCAAGATAATGCCTGATTAGTTCAAACCAATGTGGATAAAAAAGGATTAATTTTGGCAGAATAATGCGAACACTAAAGGGTTAAACTCTGCCAGATCTGTAATCTTCTGCTCCCCATTAGCTCTGGTAGGTTCTCATTCTCATGTTGCGTGTGTCTGCTAATAACTTCAATGTAGGTAATTAGTTTTCATCTTCTATCAAGCTACAGAAGCCTCCAAAGCATAACATCCCATAAAACCTGGTGTTTAGCATGATAGCAATAGTTAAAAAGTCCAACTCTAAGTTGAGTAACAGAAGCAGAGACAGGTCGGTGGAATGTGTTTACAAATCTCCAGTTCAATCTTGTCTTCATGAGAATCCTGGTGTTAATTACCATCAAGAACACCTTGAAGCTCTTCCATTATTCTTAGTCAATACTCTGAAGAAGGCCAGCCTTGTCAATGATTTAGAAAACATGAAATGTAATCAAATTAATTAGATATGAAATGTAATGAGGCTGCAATTGGAAATTCTGCAAAAGCTTAAGAACCATCCTATGTTACTGACAATCTCAAAATTGCCTGCCAAGAAAGAAACTCCTTAACATTCCTTAAAATAAGCACTACACATTTTAAATCCCTGCCTCTTAAAACAACATGTCTTAGAAGAAATATTCCTAGAGTTTAGTCAACATAGAATGGCAATGTTTAACTCGTTAACCCATACCAGCATAGAAGGTGGACATTAAACAATTACTGTCAAATATAATGCTTATTTATTCATAGTTTTGAATTAATCACACATTATCTCATAGCTTTGAGATTTCGATCAGGTGAACATTTATTCTTAATATGACATTTTAAAGTAGGGTATGAGAGGCGAAATCTAGCCAGGCTGAACATAAAACTGGTAGAAATTTGGGCCAAATATAACTGGTTTAAATGCTAAAGATTTAAGTGTGATCTCACAAACAAATCTGCAAAGCTATTAAGGTCTTGTTTTATTGAAGCAATTATATTTCTGTCTGTATGTCTGTTTGCTTCTCTCTTCCTCTCAACAAACTTCCAGCTGGCATTAAAGAGTGCGAGTGTGTGTGCATGCCCCGGGGGGTAGGGATGGGTTAGGGACTATATTCTTCTAAGTTCTTAAGTCAGAGATCAGTAACTTCTCTTTAATGGCCCATATATTATGTCAGAGCCAGGGATGCGAGGTAAAAAATTTGCTTTTCAATCACAGTGTTTTCGGTTCAATCCCACTGTGTAAAACCTTGGGCAAGTGCCTTTTACTACAGCCCTAGCCTGACTAAAGCTCTGTGAGTAGATTTTGTAGGCAGAAACTGAAAGAAGCCTGTATAGGGTGTGTGAGTGTGTGTGTTGCTGTTGTAGCCTTGACATGATGATATTGTTTTAAATGAACATTGCCATTAAACAATGTTTCTCATTTTCAATCTTTCAGGAAAACATATCTAGTCAGAGAGAAATATTACCTTGTTTGGAAATAGGCGAGGGTTGGCATGAGAAAGGGCATCTGGCCATACAACAATCTGTCTCAACAAATTTCTTCCAATCCATGTGAGGAAGGAAAAGTGGAGATTAAATCAATGGTGGTGGTCATCATCACCATCATCATCATCGTTTAACATCAGTTTTCCATGCTAGCACGGGTTGGACAGTTCTACAGGGGTGTGGGAAGCCAGGAGGTTGTGCTAGGCTCCAGTCTGATCTGGCAGTGTTTCTACAGCTGGGTGCCCTTCCTAACGCCAACCACTCGATGAGTGTAGTGGGTGCTTTTTACATGCCACTGGCACAGGGGTCAGAGGAGGCTGGCAAACAGCCATGATCGGTTGGTGCTTTTTACGTGTCACCAACACAGACACCAATAAATGATACTTTACCCACTGAGTAACCATATATTTTTACCATTCATAAAGCTAAGGTAAGCAAAAGTGAAACAAATTGTGACACAAAAAGACAACCTAAAAGTAAGTCATCAATGGCTCAGCGACCTGCAAATACATTACATTTGAAAATCTTTTAGAAAAAGTCTGAGGCCCACAGAGAACTGTGGGCCTCAGACTTTTTCCAAAAGATTTTCAAATGCTGATGCAAACCCAGCCCCTGGTACTAAATCTTAAGAGAGCATACATTCCCTAAATAAGGACATAATGATCACAGCTGTAATGTTATTTGACCTGAACCAGAGGCCATGATGGTGAATGTCATCATTATAGGATTTTACAGGCTTTCTCCATAATGATTGTTAATATTACTGAAGCAAGAAGAACGGATATGATTGTGGAGGACAGAAGAATCAAACAGTGCATGATCATAGACTTTGCATTAAGACAGAAGAGTGGATATCATTGAAACTGAGAAATATCAGAACTGAACCAGAGAGATGAAGAGATTGTGGAAGAACAATTATTCTAGTGGTAATTGGTGCACTTGGCACAGCACCCAAACTGCTATCACAGAGCCTGAAGGATATTAAAATTAATACATTAACCACAACATGTAGCACTAGTGATTCATCACAAACTTTTTTCAACTGCCACATGCACCACCAGTGGTACATTTTCACAATTTGAGAAAATATTTTATTCTGCATATTTGACATGGTTTCAAGGATATTTTAGTAACATAACTGCTAAATATTAAAGTTTAATTATGAAGTATTGTAAAAATGCAAAAAAAAAATAATGTTTCCTTGTAATTAGACAGTATGCAATGTGACCAGAAATATGTAGCAACACCGTTATATTCCAGTAACAGGTTGCAGTGGTTAACTTGTTAAAACACAGGTTGACAACCTGCAGCAAAATGCTGTCCTATACTCTGCAAGAATCTGAAGAAAAATACTTAAGATTTGAGGAGACTTGTTATCAAACCTCAAGACAACTGGCTCCAGTGAGCCACAGACCTGTGTTAAGCTCCAATGTCAGTTTTTGCCTTCCTTACACCAACTATTTTACAGTGTGAACTGGATGCATTTCTCATGCCACCAGCACTAGTGACGTTGCCAAGTAACTTTAAGACAGGAAAAGAATATCAAAAAGAGAAAAAAGACCCAGTTTCAGAAGAAAATAGTTAAGTTGTAGCTAATGTTCATAGAATGTCTGATGTATAATTACCAACAGCTAAATGAAGCATGTAATCCCTGACACATAATGAAATACATGCTGTGGATTTGAACCCAAGACCTGTTTGCTTGGCAGTTCAATATTTTGTTTCCACACAATAATAACGGTAATTGTACGATGATGTTCAGTGCAAATAAACATGCTAGCCATTGTAGAAGCATGATATATCCTGTGGTCTTAGGCTTATCTCAGACAGTTTCTAATTATTTGATTAGCCAACCCTCCAAGCCATAGGTCTGTTTAGTGGGGTGGTTGGGGGTGAAGGACCGAAGTACACCAAGTCTTCGAGAATATAAGATCAGATAGAAACAGGGGATACTTTCTTTATCTTTTACTTGTTTCAGTCATTGGGGTGCGGCCATACTGGAGCACTGCCTTCAAGGGTTTAACCGGACAAATCAAACCCAGTACTTATGTTTTTCTTTTCTCTTTTTTATGTTTGATGCTAATTCCATCAGTCTTTTTTTATTGCCAAACCACTATACTACAGGGATGCAAACAAACCAACACCAGTTACCAAATAACAGAGATGGTGGTAGGAGACAAAGACACGTGTGTTTGTTGACATACATATATATATATATACATACACACACACACTCACACACACACACACATATATATATATATAGAGAGAGAGGCATGCATACATACACACATACATGCATACAAACACACACATATATATTTATTACACGCTGGACTTCAGCACAGTTTCTGCCTATGAAATTCACCAGCAAGGTATGGCTAGTCTGGAACTTTAGAAGATGCTTGCCCAAGGTGCCATGCAGTAGAACTGAACTCAAAACCACATGATTGCAAAGCAAGCGTCTTAACCCACAGCTCGTCACATATCGCATCAGTTCCTTCTTATGACCCTGCAATCACCAAAACCAATGTAAGAGAACTGCGGTGGCAGCAATGGCAGGTGGCAGAGGAGGGGGTTCTTTGTCATTAAGAACTGCAATCAACACCAGTAGCAATATCCTTACTGTATCACTAGTACCATAACTGCTACCTCTAGTATTACTGTCATTACCATTATTAACACCAAGTATACAAGATATCTTCAACACCATCAAGTATCAATGCTGCTGCTGCTGCTGCTTTATCAATACCAAGAGTTGATATTTTGAAAATCCTGTGTATGTACACATACTTGATGATATATATATATATATATATATATATATATATGCGTGTGTGTGTGTATGTGTGTACATACACATACACACTTGATGATATATATATATATATATGTATGTATATACACACACACACACTTGATATATATATATATGTGTATATATGTAATATATACAGACATATACATACATACTCATGCACATATATATATATATACATACATACATACATACATAAATAAATAAATACGTACATACATACATACATACACACACACAAAGATGTAAGCATATAAACACGGATACACACATATGCAGTGTACACATATACACATATGAAAAATAACACTAAGAAGCAACGCAAAATATATATAATACTATGCATAAGGTAACCTTTCCTGCTTGAAAAAAAATGTAACAATAATAATAATAATAATGTTTTCTGGTGTACATTACTATTAAAAATACACATTTTATCAGCAACATATATATAAAAAAAAAATTTGAGAAGTAAATAATGTTGATATATTTTTGCTGTTTCTTAACTGTTTCACCATCACATTTTGTTTTGTTATTGCTTCTGTTTTATTTTATGTTTTTGTTTGCTATCTAAGAATCTCATTTTTCTTTTTCTCTGTAGTTTGGTTGGTATTTCGGGAGGTAAAAATATAAAAAAAGAAGAAATGAAGAAAAAGAAGAGAATAATGATTGTATAAATGAAACCATGATATTCCTGACATTTGCAATAAATTTGACTTCTCTCTCTCTTTCTCTCTCTCACCTCACAAGACTACATTCTCTAACCTATATTTATTATAGATAAAGGACCACAATTGGTCTAAAATCCGTCCAAGTTGATTGAGATGTGAGCTTTCAGTGTTTTGTAGAAATTTTTTTATAAATGGGAAACATAACTGTCAAGATTAACACCCCCTCACCAGTATATTACTGATACCAGAGCAGTGAAGGGCAAAGTCAGGAAGACCTGTAGGAGTTGAATATAGAGCAAAAGTACCTGATGTGCCATTTGTTTCTTTGTTTAACAGATACAAGTGTGGCAATGTGGTTCAGAAGCTTGTTTTGCAACCATGTGGTTTTGGGTTCAGTCCAACTATGTGGCAAGTGGATTTTACCACAGGTCTTGGTCAAGCAAAGCTTTGTGAGCAAATTTGGTGGACAGAATCTATGAGGGAACTTGTGAGTGTGTGTGTGTATACATATATATATATATGTATATTATTACAAATTTGGGATTTTACCAATAGAACTGCAACTCCTATTTCAGGATAACCTTATTGTATGGCATACACACAGAAAGTTATATCCAATAAAATAATATAAGCAGTTGAAAAAACATAACTTACCTGTTATTAGTCTGTGGGGAATCAACACTACACATATTTCTGTGCTGAAGTAATGACCTCAGGTCACTGAACTTTTCAGGTGAGATGACAAAGGACCGAGATATTTGGCACCTTGCTGTGCTCGAGAACACTTGTACCCCACAGCAGAAGTGCTCAGATCAATCCTTCTGGTAGTGCAAAGTACTTGTGGCAGTGCCACATAAAAACGCCTGTTCAGTAGCATGTAAAAGTACCAGTTCAGTGCCATGTGAAAGCACCCATGCAATGAAAGTGCCTGTGCGGTGCCACATAAAAGCACCAAGCACACACCGTAAAGTGGTAGGCATTAGGAAGGGTATCCAGCTGTAGAAACCATGCCAAATCAGATTGGAGTCTGGTGTAGCTCCACAGCTTGCTAGCTCTGGTCAGCATGGATAATGGATGTCAAATGATAGCTCCTTCCTGTGTCACACAGGCTCATAAGGCTAGTTTCTCAGTTTCTGTGACATATTCCCCGCTGGATGCGACACTGGTCTGTCACAGGGTTAGACATTTTTGCCAAATGAATGAACTGGAGCAACAGGAAATGATGTATTTTCCTCAAGAACACAACACATCACTCAGTTCAAGTACAACACCCTAACCACAAAGTCACATGATACAGGCACTTGATACAGGCATGGCTGTGTGGTACAAACCTTGCTTCCCAACCACACAGTTCCGGGTTAAGTCCCACTGCATGGCGCCTTGGACAAATGCCTTCTACTGTAGCCTTGGTCTGACCAAAGCCTTGTGAGTGGATTTGGTAGACAGAAACTGAAAGAAGTCTGTCATACGTATAGATGTCTATGTGCGTTTGTCATTGTGTCTGTATTTGTACTCCCATCACCGCTTGACAACCAATGTTGGTGTGTTTGTGTCCCTGTGACAAAAGAGAGCGATACAATAAGTACCAGGCTTAAAAAAATAAGTACTGGGGTTGATTCATTCAACTAAAATATTCAAGGTGGTACCCAAGCATGGCCAGTCTAATGATTGAAACTATATATAGAGGGTGGCGAGCTGGCAGAATCGTTAGCACGCCAGGCGAAATGCTTAACAGTATTTCATCTACCTTTATGTTCTGAGTTCAAATTCTGCCGAGGTCGCCTTTGCCTTTCTTCCTAGGGTCAATGTAATCAATTTAATCCCTTTGTCTGTCCTTGTTTGTCCCCTCTATGTTTAGACCCCTGTAGGCAATAAAGAAATATATATATGTAAATGTGTGTCGTTGCATTTGTTTGCCCCCACACCACTCCCACCCACTTGATAACCAGTGTTGGTCTGTTTACATTCACGTAATTCAGTTTCTGGTTGATTTGTTCAACTAAACCCTTCAAGATGGTGGCCCATTGTAGCCCCAGTGCTATGACTGAAACAAAAACTAAAAGACATCAACTGTTTTCAGTGCCAGCATGAGTCTGGCAAATAGTTATGTGAAGCAGGATTTTACAGCTGGATGCCCTTCCTCTCATCAACTTCTACCTGTTTTTAAAAGTAAAGGATTTCTTCATTCCTCAAATCTTTGGAAGTCAAGGGCAATCTGTCAAAATGTTGACAAGTAATTTCAACACCAGTACTGCTCCAGCCAAGCAGTGACAAAAGTGAAATATTGATATTCACATACATATACACACTCCTACATACACATACCCTCTCCCCTCTCTCTGTATATATGTGTGTGTGTGTATATATATATAGATAGATAGATATACACATACATATATATATATAAATTGTTGTTGTGATACCCATGCCAGCACTGCCTTGACTGGCTTCTGTGCCGGTGGCACATAAAAAGCACCTACTACACTCATGGAGTGGTTGGCATTAGGAAGAGCATCCAGCTGTAGAAACACTGCCAGATCAGACTAGAGCCTGGTACAGCTTCCTGGTTTCCCAGATCTCGGTCGAACTGTCCAACCCATGCTAGCCTGGAAAACGAATGTTAAACGATGATGATGGTGATGATATATATATATATATATAAAGACTTGTTCTATTTCTATTCCTGAGCGCCATACTAATACATTTGTTTGTTTGTACTCCACCTGTCTTTGTCTTTTGTTTATTTTCGTAAACCTTCCCATTATATATATATAAACCTTTTTTTTTGAAGCTGCAAAATTATCACAGAAACTGTTACTCAAAGTTTCATGTTCCTGTCTGTTGGACAGCTGTGATGAAAACTTCGCAATTGTCTGATGAACAGGAATGTGAAACTCCAAGTAATAGTTTTGTGATAATTTTGCAGCTTTAAAAAAAAGCATATTACTCTACCTTTGGTATTCAAGTATTACTTTTTCCACTCTGTTTTGTACTTGTGTGTGTGTGTGTCTATATATAAAGAGTGATGGCCACATTTGGTGACAAATGACCATGGGATTGCACTTACAAAGTTTCCCTCCAAGACACAAGTCCAGGCAAGTTTGTTTGTGGATGAACAATAGTTGCCCATGCATTTGAATATGCCCTTGATACAGCTTGACACTAATGCTGTCACATCTCATTTCTACAGTTGAGGGAACTGGAGCAATGTGAAATAAAGTGTCTGGCTCAACACAACACAGCCCAGTCTAGGAATTGAACTCAGAACCTCATGACTGTAGGCCCAATATATATATATATATTGTTGTATTTAGGAATGGTCATTTTGCCAGTTTAGCCATATATATATATATATATGTATGTATATATGTAAGTATATATATTGTGAAGACCTGTTGAGGCAAGTGAAAATCAAATCAAATCAAAATAGATGAACATCAATGGAATTTGTATCTTTGTGGTACCAGTGCCGGTGGCACACAAGAAAATCATCCGAACGTGGCCGTAGCCAGTACCGCATAGACTGGCCTCCGTGCTTTGGGGATGTAACAAACACCATCCGATCGTGGCCGTCCGCCAGCCTCATCTGGCACCTGTGTCGGTGGCACATAAAAACACCATCCGAGCGTGGCCGTCTGCCAGCCTCGTCTGGCACCTGTGTCGGTGGCACATAAAAACACCATCCGAGCGTGGCCGTTCGCCAGCCTCGTCTGGCACCTGTGTCGGTGGCACATAAAATCACCCACTACACTCTCGGAGTGGTTGGCGTTAGGAAGGGCATCCAGCTGTAGAAACACTGCCAGATCTGACTGGCCTGGTGCAGCCTTCGGGCTCCCCAGACCCCAGTTGAACCGTCCAACCCATGCTAGCATGGAAAACGGACGCTAAATGATGATGATGATGATGATGATATATACTAGCTTAAGGTGACCCGCTCTTTCAGCACGTAAAAAGCACCATCCGAACGTGGCCAATTGCAGTGCCGCCTTGACTGGCTTCTGTGCCGGTGGCACGTAAAAAGCACCAACCGATCGTGGCCGCTGCCAGACCCCTGGCACCCACTACACTCACAGAGTGGTTGGCGTTAGGAAGGGCATCCACCTGTAGAAACACTGCCAGATCAGACTGGAGCCTGGTGCAGCCTCCTGGCTTCCCAAACCCCGGTCAAACTATCCAACCCGTGCTAGCACGGAAAACGGACGTTAAACGATGATGATGATTCTCCCTCTTTGTTTCTCTCTCCTTTCTCTCTCACTTTCCCACTCTCTTACTTTTCTTTTCTCTCGGACTCTCCCTCGCTTTCTCTTACTCTCTATCTTTATCTATCTATCTCCCATTTATAAACAACAAAAGATCTTGAGTAAGTTGAGAAAGAAAATATTTAGAAAGATCAATCATAAATATCAGGCAGTGGCAACGGAAAGGTCTGCTTCAAGGCAGACAGCAAAACACTAACATTTAAAAGGGACAGATGAACTTGCGAGCTGAATAAAAATAATAAAATATTGGAAACCAAAGTTTGAAGGGATAGAATCTGAGGATAGTAGAGTCACCATGGCTGGCATTTCTTAACGACGGACAGCAACGTATTCACAGTTTAACGGCTGGCGTAAAATTTTGAACTTGATGTAAAAGAAAATTCCTAAACACCAAGTTTTGAAGTGATTCTTTCTCATGACAGTAGACTCACCATGGCAAGCATTCAAAACATCATCATGGACGGCAACACATTGACGATTAAAAGGCTTGCGCAAATTTTTTAGCTTGATGTAACAGAGAATTCCTAAACACCCGCTCCTTTAAATTTTAATCCCCTTCCAGCCCCATTTAGACCCCTGTTCACATTTTGGTTAATATAACCCGATTTCATTTGGGTCTACTGGGGCCACATTTTATAAGATGAGGAATTTTGTCCTAGAGGTCATGCCTTTCATTTGAGGAAAAAAATAGTTGTCATGCAAACTTGCCAGCACTTTTAACATAGGTGTGCATATTTTCAGCTCAACCGACCACATAATGCACACATTATATATATCTGAGTAAATAAATATTATTTTTATTGCTGAAATAGGCGAAACTGCAGTCTAAGAAGAACTAAGTTTGTAAAAGTTTTTAATTTTCATCTCATTAAATTTATCCAGCTTTTGTGTATCTAGTACACACTTCGCCTTTTAATGTACTTATATATGAATAATATATGGCGTGTCCTAGAACACCAGCGATAATAATTAATTTTATTGTATCGCATTTGACTTTGTTTACATATTTTCTCGATAAATTTTTGAGCGTTAGACGATATACCAGAAAACCCTATTTTGTCGGGTACGTTCTGAGTCTGCGCAGTGATTTGAATAGTTTAGAAAGAGCAATTTAATAGACGCATGTGCCTCTATTAATGTGCGCTTCCCATAATAACAGGAATCTTACTGAAGAGCCTACCTGAGTAAATAAATATTATTTTTATTGCTGAAATAGTCGAAACTGCAGTCTAAGAAGAACTAAGTTTGTAAAAGTTTTTAATTTTCATCTCATTAAATTTATCCAGCTTTTGTGTATCTAGTACACACTTCGCCTTTTAATGTACTTATATATGAATAATATATGGCGTGTCCTAGAACACCAGCGATAATAATTAATTTTATTGTATCGCATTTGACTTTGTTTACATATATATGTATATATATATATGTGTGTGTGTGTGTGTGTACGCATTATATATACAAATGTATACAAATTATATATATATATATATATATGTATAAATTAAATTAGAGATAAAACCACTAATAGGCAAATCAAACAGTGAAAAACAAAAAACAAAAACATAAAAATAAAAATATAATATACAAAATATATAAAATATAAAATTGAAAAATTGAAATTATTTAAATTCAAAATAAAAATTATTAATTTATATTTATAATTAAAAAAAAAATACATATAACTATCAAAAAGTATTAAAAAGTTTAATATACATAAATACAGATATATACACTTTGTATATATACATTATATATACATATTTATATATAGAACACACACACACATATATAAATGAACCCAATAAATATCTGATTCATAATATTTGTTCTCATGATTGTGTGGTGGATGTGGCGATGATAATTCTCTCTATGAATGCAGACAGACGTAGAGAGAGAGAGAGAGAGTGTGAAAGCGTTGTGGAAGGCGGGGAGGAGGAGGGGGAGATATAGAACGCCGTTTGACGAAGTTATAAAGAGAAAGTGAAGGGGAGTTAGCCGCCTTTATCGACGTTATATATAGAAAGTGATGGGGGGAGGAAATAGAGTGACGGAGGAAGACAGATACATAAAAGAATGAGAGTCGACTTGTCAAAGTGGGTTTTTGGCCCTAGCAATGAGACCTTTTAAGATAGGGATTTCTAACCTAGCCCACTGGCATCCTCACCTTATTTTACATGTCCCTATAAATTTTGGAGTCAATCCGACGGGATCTACTGGCCTTTAAACCGTTCCAGACAAACAAACAAACTTTTCGCATTTCAGTTTTATAAATAGAGATATGTGTATGTATATGTGTGTGTGTGTATGCATGTTCTTGTGTGTGTGTGTGTATATATCATCATGATCATGTTTATCTCTATATCTATTGCTGTGTCTTTCGTCTTGTTTTAGTCCTTGGACTGCGGTCATACTGGGGCACTGCCTTGAAGGGTTTTGCTGAACAAATTAACCCCAATACTTACTTTTTAAGGCTGCTATTTATTTTAAGTCATTTTTGCTCAACCATTAAATTACAGTTAATATTAGTTTTGTTGGGACATACCTGTAGTTTGGTGAGGTGGTCTTTGTTGGGATAATAGTTCTGATCATTATTGTTGTTGGTGGTGGTGGTAGCAGTGTTTAGTGGCCAGTCAACAGGGACATAAACAAACCAACTCCAGTTAAGCTGTGGTGGAGGACAAGCCCATACGCAAACACACACATGTAGATTGATGCATATATATATATCTATAAGATGGACTTCCTTCAGGTTTCATCTACCAAATTCACTCACAAAGCTTCAGTTGGCCCAAATCTATAGTAGAAGACACTTGCTCACAGTACCATACAGTGGAACTGAACCCAGAATCAAGCAGTCAGGAAGCAATCTTTTTACAACACAGCTACACATGCATATCTACCTACCTATGCATGTATAGCTATCTGTTTATATCTGTCTACCAATATCTATCCAACAATCTATCCATCTGTCAGTCTTTTTATTACCTGTCTACCAAAAACTGGAAATTTTTTTTAAAAAAGCTCTCAATTTCCACAAAAAAAAAAATAAATAAAACAGAAAATTGTGGAAGCTATACATCTCCAGCTCCCCCCTCCCACCTATCCATTTTAAAAATATTACCCCTGCTACCTTTAGATATATTAATATACATAAAGTAGAAACTCTTAGGTCAGTGAACCTGAATGTTCTGTCATGATAATAAAATAATAAAAAAGAAAATTTCATTTTTAAGTGTTTGCAAGGAAAAAAATATAAATATCTTTTTTTAACTTGTTGGCAGGGGTCAACATTTTAACATTAAAAAAACCCAGAAAAACTATAAAACAAATCAATTTTAAAAACCCACAATTATTATTATTATTATTATTATTATTATAGGTCAATAAGTCTTGAGAAATCTGTCATAAATCTGTCATTTCTCATTTTTGGTTGAATTGTTTACAACTAAAAGCACTAGTCCTTACTGGCATATCTGAACTTCACTGCTTTAATATTAGTTTTGTTGGGACATTCCTGTAGTTTGGTGAGGTGGTTTTTGTTGAGATAATAGTTCTGATCATTATTATTGTTGGTGGTGGTGGCAGTGTTTAGTGGCCAGTCAACACTGTGTGTGAACAGATCTGTGATCAAAAGCATTGTGGCTGCAACCATCCCATCTTCTGAGGAGATATAGGACTACTTTATTTAACCCTTTGGATACCAACACACCTGGTTCTATAACACTGTGTAACACGATATTTGCTTACTCCTAGAAAGTATGGAAAATGGCTAATATTTTCTTCAAACTCTGCTTTTGTTACATTTATTCAATCTCTAAAGAACCCCTCTCAACACATGGGCTATGATGCTCCCCAACAACTCCTGCTCATCATCAAAGATGCACATATTGTCAGCCACTAAGGGACATGCTGAAGTGGTTAAAGTCAAGCAACTGGCAAGCAAATCTATGGTATAGAGCAGAATATTTGCTATAATGATATTTCTGCTTGAGCAACTCAATGCTGAATATCTGAGATGTAATGGAAAATAGGTCAGTTTCAAAATATTGATGTCTAGATCACAAAGGCAAAGTTTGAAGGGAATAGTAGTCATTTGCTTTGATTTCTAGATAGAAGCAAATAGGAAATAACACTTACTGACCAAAGACAAAAATAGATAAATAAAAGAATAGAAGTTTTTTTTAAACAGTTTCATACAAACTTTGGGTTTTAAACTGATCTAAATTAATTCATTAATTCATGTTTCAGACATCAGTTTAACTCTTGATACCAAACTAGCTGAAGCTGCTCTTGGTTCAATGACATAAAATTCCTGTTTTTAAGTAATCTAAATTAAAACTTTCCGCCAAAATTTCTTATTAATTTACGTTATATACGAGGGTGCATCAAAAAGTAATGCCATTTTGTTTAGGACAGGTATAATTACCAACACAGGAACATGTATCATACATCAAAATGAAGCTAGTCCTCTGTGGATCACATCGCTACTTCTAGCAATGTTCTACCTTCGAATGAGAGCATGTACCCCTGCCCCGTAAAATCCTGTTGACTGTTCTTTGAGCCACTTCTTCACTACAGTTTTCACTTCCTCATCACTGGAATGTTTGCCTCTCAAACCCTCATTCATGGGGCCGAAGAGATGATAGTCCAGTGACAAGGAAGCGAAAACTGTAGTGAAGAAGTGGCTCAAAGAACAGTCAACAGAATTTTAAGGGGCAGGGATACATGCTCTCATTCGAAGGTGGAACATTGCTATTAAGAGAAACGATGACTATGTTGAGAAGTAGGGATGTGATCCACAGAGGACCAGCTTCATTTTGATGTATGATACATGTTCCTGTGTTGGTAATTATACGAGGGACGTTCAATAAGTAATGCCTCTGACCCACTTGCATTTGTTTGATCTAGCTGAAATTTTGCATGTGCAATCATTTATATAGAGTAAGTGGCAAATTACAGCTCTGAATTAATTGTGGTTTCTGATTTACAGGTGTTTGAACCGAGTCAAGTGTGAAATGGAGCCTGTTGAGTGTCGAGCAGTGATCCGGTTTTTGTATTTGAAAGGACGCACACCACGGGAGACTTTTGATGAAATGAAAGTAACTTATGGTGATGATGCCCCATCATATGACCTAGTAAAACGCTGGCATCGTGAATTCAAACATGGTCGGAACTGTGGAAACAGCTCCCAGATCTGGTCGCCCCTTCTGCCATTGATGAAGCATCTGTCCGTCAAGTTGAGGCTGCCATTTTGGAAGATCGATGCATAATTATTCGCCAAATAGCCCATGAGGTCAAGATTAGTACCGGGTCTGTGGAAACTATCATTCATGACCATTTGCATATGCAAAAGGTGTCTGCCAGATGGATTCCCAGGTTGCTCACACCTTTCCAGAAGCAAGAACGCATCGAGTGCTCGAGGGTGAATTTGGAGATGTGCCAAGAAGATGAGTCAAAATTTTTCAAAAGACTGATTACACAGGATGAAACCTGGGTTCATCATGATGATCCAGAGACCAAAGCCCAGTCAATGCAGTGGAAGCACCGTGACTCACCCCTTCCAAAGAAGGTAAGGGTGCAGCCCTCCGCTGGCAAGGTCATGCTCACAGTCTTCTGGGACCAGGACGGAGTAGTGATGACAGATTTCCTGGCAAAGGGTACCACAATTGCAGGAGCCTATTATGCTTCACTTTTGAGGAAATTAAGAGAAGTTATCAAAATCAAGAGGCGGGGCAAGATCAGCAAAGGCATCCTCCTCCCGCAGGACAACGCTCTGGTCCACAACTCGCTTGTCGCTAGATCAGAAGCACAGGCGTATGGCTATGAACTCCTCCCCCATCCCCCTACTTTCCTGACCTTGCACCCTCTGATTTTCACCTCTTCCCAGTCATGAAGTTGTTTTTGAAAGGAAAGCGTTTCCCAGATGATGCAGCCTTGATTTCTGAAGTCACGTTCAGGTTGGAGGACCAAGCTGGGGTCTTCTACAAAAACGGTCTCCAGAGCTGCATCAAGCAATGGGAGAAATGCGTAACTCTGGGTGGTTCCTATGTAGAAAAAGACTAATAACTGTGCCAAGTTTCGTTGCTCTACTGCTATGGGAAGTGGGTCAGGGGCATTACTTATTGAATGCCCCTCGTAGCTGTCCTAAATAAAATGGCATTACTTTTTGACTCACCCTCGTATTTCAGCTTAATTATGACAAAGTTATTTTACTAAGTTCTTCGTTCTTTTCAAACATAATTGAAACAAAGGCAGTGTATTTCAGCAAAAATATGGTAATAAAAGGGTAAATAATGACAGATAGTTAACTAAATTCTTCAATATTTTCAAAATTAACTGTAATTAAAAAAGTTGTATATCATCAGAAACACTGCAACAAAAAGGTTAATTAATGCGTTCTATTTTCACGATGGCAGAAGGTGACTTGTGAAAGATTTGGTTGCAACTGTTGTTAAGTCAAGCAACTGAGTTGAGTGGTGTTTAGGACTTTTCACTGCTACTCATGACTCCAGTTGACATATAAAAGATATGAAAATGGAACACACATACATCATTATTGTCTTTGCTTTCACTCTCTCTTTTACTTGTTTCAGTCATTTGACTGTGGCCATGCTGGAGCACCACCTTTAGTCGAGCAAATCGACCCCAGGCCTTATTCTTTGTAAGCCTAGTACTTATTCTATTGGTCTCTTAAGCAAACCACTAAGTTACGGGGACGTAAACACACCAGGGGGGACAAACTCAAACATACATACACACATATACATATATACGACGGGCTTCTTTCAGTTTCCATCTACCAAATCCACTCAAAAGGCTTTGGTCAGCCTGAGGCTATAGTAGAAGACACTTGACCAAGGTGCCATGCAGTGGGACTGAATCTGGAACCATGTGGTTGGTAAGCAAGCTACTTACCACACACCCACTCCTATTTTTTTTATGTTTGCATGGTTGAGTTAGATTTTTTTATGGCCAGATGCTCTTCCTGTCACCAATCTTCCCCTACTAACAAGTAAAACGATACTTCTCTGAGTCCTTCAAGCACAAACTGTCAGACACTGTTTGTATAACGATGAGATTCGTTTACAATTAGCATACAATATCAAGACGAGGAAACATGAATGCACACATAAAACACACACAGATGCACACATTTATGACAAATACACACCTACAGTGAGTTTCTTTCAGTTTCTGTGCAACAAATCCATTCACAAGATTTTGGTCAGTTTGGGGTCATAGTAGAAAAAAACTTGCCAAAGGTGGGACCAAACCTGAAACCATGTGATTGCCAAACAAACTTCTTAACCACAAAACCATGTCCCATATACAATGGTAGCAACCACACTTTTTTTGCTTATCAAATTCCTCTCACAAGATATCAGTCAACCGAAGACTGTGGTAGAAGACATGAATATGATGATGCTGATGGTGATGATGATGATGCTAAAGCTATATGAAATTTCAGATTGTGAAAGTAAGTCAATACAAATGCTCTCATAGTAGCTTTAAAAGCCACACACACCCTTGTCTCTACAACCCAAGGAGCTTCTATGTTAATGCTAGAAATTTAAACCAAATCTTCATAGAAACACATCCTTCTGTGTTTTTTTTTTTAATTAAAAAATGGAACATATTGAATAATGTACTCTTAGATATGTCTCAAAGTAAGAGGTGAGGCGCTCATAACTGGAAATTACTTTGATAATAGGTCTGATCATTCGAAGCTGGCCTTGGGCTATGTAATAACAGAAAAAAATATTTATCTAGAGAGAGAGTGAGAGAGAGGCAACGATAAAAGAATTAGTCCAAGGACACATTTGCAAATGCTTATGAATAAATGAACTGGAACACAATATTTCAGCCAGTAAGGGAAGAATACAATAGACTCATTAGACTAGGAATTAAAACACATCTAAATGCCAAATATAAAATAATTGGCAGTAACATTGCAGTTGTTCCAGTAATAACCCTACACTTATAATATAGTCAAATGGATGGTGGAAAAAATGACAAGAACAGATGAAAAATAAAACTCCAAGAAACAAGGAAAATAATGACAGCATTTACAGTACACTATATGAAAGTTAAAAGAAGCTATATAGAGAGAGAGGGTGAGAGAGAAAGACAGACAGACAGAGAGCTAGTATATTTACTAAAAATCTGTGCAATTAGAAAAGTATTATGAAGTATCTATTCTTGTTGCAAAAAATCTAATGAAGAATAAAAAATGAATACAAATACAAATAGTTGGAAAAACATTTGAGCAGAACATCGATTAAAGAAAATATATTTTCCATCTTCCAAATATTAAAAAAAAAAAAAACTGTCAACATATATTCGAAAGATATATCATCATCATCATCGTCGTTTTAATGTCTGTTTTCCCATGCTTGCATGGGTCAAACAGAATTTAGTGAGGCCCATAACACCTCACTCCATTCGCCCTTGCCAACCAATCCACCGATTCCTCCAACCCCAGCATTCCCATGAAATCCTCAGTTCTCCTCTTATCAAACATCTTCAAATATACTAATCTCACATTTCTCTCACCATTGCTTTCTCAGTCCTTCTCAAAATTACCATCTCTCTCTCTCTCTCAGACACCATGTCTCACTCCCATACAGCATTGGAGCTCTCACACAGCACTTATAGACCCTTCCTTTCATCTTTAATTAGAACCTTTTCCCATATAACAATGCTCCACATTTCCTGAACTTCACCCAGCCAAGTCTTGCTCTTGATGTCACAACTGCTTCACATCTACCACTTACATCATCATCATCATTGTTCGACCACTTACACCACCCCTTCTCCCAAATAACAAAACCCTCTCACCATTTCCACCTCATCACATAGCATTTCCATTGGTTCCATCAATAATAATAATAATAAAACTGAAGCAAAGACCAAATATATAGTTTAATTGGCAAAATATGACCAACCCAAAATAGAACAATGTTTTGATTTAGACCGTTTAAAGCAGGAAGTTTCTGTCATAGATCAAAAGGTAATCACAGGTAAGTTCGTATAAAAAGGATTAAGGTGAAGAATAAATATTTTGTCTTAGACCTTTTGTTACCATTTTTCTACAAAAATGCTCTGCTTCTGTATCAATTAATTTTGGAAATAATGAAGAACTTATTAAAATAGATATTATTTATCTGGTGTTTGGAGTAAATTAACATAAAATTTTGATGGAAGATTTTAATTTAGGTCACATTAAAAGAGGAAATCTATACAAGAGTGGCTGTTTGATAAGAAGCTTGCTTCACAATCACATGGTTCTGGGTTCAGTTCCACTGTGTGGCACCCTAGGTAAGTGTCTGCTACTATAGCCTCGGGTTGACCAAAGCCTTGTGAGTGGATATGGTAGACAGAAACTGAAAGAAGCTCATTGTGTGTGTGTATGTATGTATATATATATATGTATGTATGTATTTGTGTTTATCTCCCCACTATTGCCTGACAACCAATGATGTTGTGTTTACGTCCCTGTAACTTAGTGGGTCGGCAAAAGAGACCAACTGAATAAGTAGTAGGCTTACAAAGAATAAGTCCTAGGGTCAATTTGTTCAAATAAAGGCAGTGCTCCAGCATGGTCGCAGTCAAATGACTGAAACAGGAAAAAGAATAAAATTAATGGTATTTCAGGTGGATTGCATCAAAAGGTCTAAATGCCATGAACGCCAGGATAAGCTTTGGCCAAACATACCTGTAGGTTCGAGACACTGTTATGATACAGCAAAGCTTGGATTTGCTTTTCAGATCTCCAGAGATTCACCAAAATAACTAACACTAATATATTGAGAACTAACTAAATTTACTGTACATCCTCAAGTCATGTTCTTAGATATGTTCCTTTATAGCCTGAGTTCTCCATTTTGAGGACACCTTTTTTTCATTTCCTCCTTTCAACAAATCTTAGAGACACTGTAAAGTGTCATGAGCACTACTTGCCCCGCAAAAAAATAAAGGCTGTGTGGTAAGTAGCTTGCTTTCCAACCATATGGTTCTGGGTTCAGTCTCACTGCATGGCACCTTGGGCAAGTGTCTTCTGCTATAAGCCATGGGCTGACCAAAGCCATGTGAGTGGATTTGATAGATGGAAACTGAAAGAAGCCTGTCGTGTATATATATATGTTTGTGTGTCTATGTTTGTCCCCTAAACATCGCTTGACAACCGATGCTGGTGTGTCAACATCCCCGTAACTTAGCAGTTTGGCAAAAGTGACCCAATAGAATAGGTACTAGGCTTTCAAAGAATAAGTTCTGGGGTTGATTCGTTTGACTAAAGGCGGTGCTCCAGCATGACCGGAGTCAAATGATTGAAACAAATAAATGAGTAAATAATAATAACAATAATAGTTTCAAATTTTGGCACAAGGCCAGCAATTTCAGGGAAGTAGATAAGTTGATTATGTAGACCGCAATGCTGAACGAGTACTCTGAAAGGATGAAAGGCAAAGTTAACTTCAGCAGAATTTGAACTCAGAATATAGTGACAGGTGAAATACTACTAAGCATTTCGCCTGGCGTGCTAATGGTTCTGCCAGCTTACTGCCTTAATAATAATGATGATAATAATAATAGTAATAAATGATGATGATGAACACTAGGATGTTGGATGCTGTTAAAACAAGAAAAAAATGCCAGAAATCTGAGAGAAAAAATTTAATACCACCAAACTTAGCCAGTGGTTGTGACACACATGAACTCACATAGATACACAGACATATGCACACACAAATATTTTTGAAAAAATAAATAGTTTTAGAGAGAAGAAATTTTGTTTATTGCTTTTCTTTCCCCCACCCCTGCATTTTTTTCCTCCTCTTGTGTTTAGTTTCTTCGGAAATCAATAGATTTGTCTTGGATTCCAATTCTACTGAGACATGTTTATTTTCAAATATTAATCTGCAAAGCTCTTTAAACAATAACAGTGATTGTGGCAATGGTGGTGGGTGGTGGTGGTACTAGATGATGATGATGATGATGATGATGATAATGATGGTGGTGGTTATGATGATTTTGTTAAGTGATGAGGACAATGTTAACGATGGTGATGGTGATGATGATGATGATGAAGAAGGAAGCAGTGGTGTTAGTGCTGGCCAAGATTGTTGTGGCACTACAGTAATTAAGTGAGTGATGATAATGTGATAATGACGATTTAAGCAGTGATGTTGACAATGCCGATGATGAAGGTGATGGTGTTAGCAGTGGTCAAGATCATTGTGGTGCTACAATAAGATGATGATGATGATGATGTTAATGACAATTTAAGCTGTGAAGAGGGTCATGTTAACAAAAATCACTGTGGTGATAGTAGTAGTAGAGGAATAAGAATGACAATCATGATGATGAACATGATGATGATTACTGTGTTAACGAAGACCCCTATTATCTTCATCATTATAATGACTGTTTCTCATTACCACCACTACTATCATCATCATGATGCTTCTTAACATTGTCCATATCCCAGCTACTAAGGGACATGCTCAAATGGTTATGGTCAAATCAGTGGCATTGAGCAGAATATTTGCTGTAGCCCATCTTTTATACCAAGACAAAACAATGTGCATAACACTTCCAATCAGTTAAGATCAGAAGCCATGTGAGCCACTACTTGGTACTGCATGAGGGCATCATGAGAGTCACTGCCTGGTACTGCATCAGGGCATTTATTATCATTATTATTATTATTATTATTATTACTAGCAGTATAGCCCAGCATTGCTCGGGCTTGTTTTCTTCTCAACCCTTGAGAACTGGAGTTTTTGAAAAGTAAAAATTTTGCATAATGTACTTTGTTATTCTATTTAAGTGAACATTTTTCTGGTTGAAATACACCGAGAAATGGTGACACAGCAGTCAGAAAATCGTAAAATATAGGGATTTTTATAGAAAAAAAGCACCTTTTTGATGTAAATAATTTTTGGTGTTAACATGGTCCGATTTGAATTTTTTCTTCTACCGACTGAAGAGCAAGCCTTCTTCTATCATACTCTCAATTTTGGTCAACTTGCGCCACAGGGTCTTGGAGGAGATAGTATTAGTTGAAGGCTACCAAACCTGCCATATACAGACAACTTCAGCTTTATATATATAGATTATTATTATTATTATTATTTGGTTTGACTCAGGTTTGGTCTTATTCCAGGTAGGATTTATGTGGGTTGCAGCCAACTACCTGTAACCTTAGATATCTACAATTTTTCAATAGTCATTCAAGTGCTTAGAACCCTCCTGATAATCTTTCCTGTCCCTAAGAGGCAAACTTTCTGTAGGAGCTCTACAGGACATTCTATTCCAATCTCCTTCAACCATTTGTCTATATCTTAGCTTTCAATTCTCAATGCACCAATTATTATAGGCACAACCTTTACAGTTTTCATATTCCAAATTCTTACAATTTGAAATTTAAAGGGATTGCATTTTATTATAATTACTATAATAATAATAATAATCTTGGCGAAAGAGTTTGACAAGCTCAGAAAATATAAAGACCTGCTCATTGAAATTGAGAAAATGTGGCATCTCAAGGCGGTTACAATACCAGTGATCGTAGGAGCACTAGGAATGATCAAGAAGGGAACTGAAAATTATATGAGAATGATCCCTGGCTTACCATCCCTGCAAGAAGTGCAAAAGATTGTCTTAACTGGTACATCACACGTATTGAGAAGAGCATTGTCGATGTGAGAACTATTACTACCCATGTATTTTAATTTAATTTCAAAAAAAAAAAATGAACGAACTAGTGAGTTTAATTTAATGGCCTACCAATGTATACTATGAGTTTCTCTGCCCTAGGAGTTGGGAAGACACACGGCAAGAAATGGAAGCAAATTTGAAAGAAGAAAAAAAAAAGATAATAATAATAATAACAATAATTATTATTATTATTATTATTACTATTATTATTATCATTACTATTATTATTATCATTATTATTATTATCATTATTATTATTATTATTATTATTATCATTATTATTATTAATGGGTGAGGTTAATTGTTACATCACCAGTCAAAATGCTTAGAATAATTTTACCAGTCTTTATGTTCTGAGTTCAAAATTCTGTCAAGCTCACTCTCACCTCTGAATTGCTGGCCTTATGCCAAAATTTAAAGCCATTATTACCTCCATTTTAGCGAAGGCAGAGTTGTTGTTTGTTTGTCTGTGGACAAGATATCTCAAGAACAGCTGGATGGATTCAGTTGAAACTTCCAGGGATGTTTTTGGCCTCATGACTGGCACAAACTGATTAGATTCTGGGATCGATTCGGTACTGGACAAGGATTCAGGATTATTTTTCCATTTGTTTTTACTTAATTTTTGAAAGTGGTTGGGTTCACTTTTAGCATTCTTGTTTGTGAGAGCAGTTGAGTTTATTTCAGATATTCTCATTTTAAAATCATTAAGAGGACGTTGGTGTTGCCTTGGCAGAGGTTTGTGCTCTCGCTGTTGTTATTATGGTGGCAAGCTGGTTGAATTGTTAGCAAGCTGGACAAAATGCTTAGCAGCATAAGGCTTGAAGTTTGGGGACAAGTCAGAAAGTCAAAGTTAACCACAGCAGGATTTGAAATTTGAATGGAAAGAACCAAAACAAATACTGCATGTTGTTCTGTCCGACACTCTACCAAACTGACCAATCCCCCAGTCTTCCTACATCAGCCTAAATATAATAAGAGATAAACTGCAAAACAACTGTTAGATTATATTTTGATATATGTCCATAATGGTCAAAGTATTGAATAAAGGTAGGTAGAGAGAGAGAGAGAGAGAGAGAGAGAGAGAGAGAGAGAGAGAGAGAGAGAGAGAGAGAGAGAGAGAGGGCCTGGAGCTTGGCTATTAAGTGTTGCTGAAGCAGTCAAATGACTGGGTTGGTGGGAAGGGAGAAGAGCTTCAATCGTGATTGGTCAGTGCTGTCTCGCCTACCCTGTCCCTTCCTCTCTAGTTGTTTATTGGTTATCACATGGCTGAAATGGTCAAAATGAAATGAGGAGAGAGAGAGGTATGTAAGAGGAGATGCAGAGAGGGGGAGAAGGACAGGCAGTGGTAAGATAAAACAGGAGGAGGAGGATAAAAACTGAAGCTAATTGTTATCAACAAATATGATGAAATGATTTCTGTTCAATTTACTCTTTCGGCTGTGTCCAGATTGCAAATGGTCATGGTCAGAAGATGTGTTGGTGAGTATGGGTTTCATTTCTGTTGATAACCTATATTAACAGTAGTTGTTATTATGAATAATAATAATAATAATAATAATAATAAAAGGACTTCAGACAAAGAACATGCCTCCTCATTGATATGACTGTCCCAATCGATATAAACGTATCTGTCAAGACCTACCAAAAACTGAGCAAATATATAGATCTTGAAATAGAAATCAGCAAAATGTGGAACCTGAAGACTAAAACAATACCTGTAGTCATAGGTGCCCTGGGAATGATAGCAAAAGGGGCTGATTGCTACCTAACTCAGATACCAGGAAACCCAAAAATGGCAGAAATTTAAAAGATAGTGCTCATATCCTACGCAAAATACTTTCTATGTAATCTCAAGGTTTAAAACAAACATAATTTTTTTTTTTTGTTTTTTTTTTTAGACATTCAGTAGTACAACACCAAAAACAACCCAAATATATGGCACACTAGGCATAACAACAACGTGAACTTCCAACCTGTTGTCTCTTGAGGGCTCTGGGTGAGACTTGGAGCCAACTTGTACAAATATAAAGCAAAAGTCAAACATAGAATAATAATAATAATAATTTCTGTGTTTCTGCAGTTGCTTTCATTTTACATTTTCAACTTGAAAAAGACAGACGAGCTGTTGAAATATTGTCAAACCAATAAAGAATCTTTTACAATTGCACCATGCTCTTCTTGTCTAATAATAATAATTTCTACTATAGGCACAAGGCCTAGATTTTGTGGGGAGGGGGACAGTTGATGACATTGACCCCAGTACTCAACTGGTACTTAATTTATTGACCCTGAAAGGATGAAAGGCAAAGTTGACCTTGGTGAAATTTGAACTCAGAACATCAAGACGGAGGAAATGCCACTAAGCATCTTGCCTGGCATGATAACGATTCTGCCAGCTCACTGCCTTTCTACCAACTCACCAATATTTTCTGACATAGGCACAAGAGCTGAAATTTTGGAGTAGGAGACTGGTTGGTTACATTGTCTCCAGTTCTTGACTGGTACGTATTTCTTCAACCATGAAAGGGATGAAAAGTAAAGTCAACCTCAGCAGAATTTGAACTCACAATGTAGAGTCAGACAAAATGCTGTGAGGCATGTTGTCCAGTGTGATTCTGCCAACTCACCATAATAATAATAATAATAATAATAATGGTTTCAAATTCTGCCACAACGGCAGCCATGTTGGGGGAGAGGGCAAGGCGATTACATTGACCCCCAGTTTTCAACTGGTACTTATTTTATCGACTCCAAACGGATGAAAGGCAAAGTTGACTTTGGTGGAATTTGAACTCAGAACGTAGCGCCGGATGAAATACCGCTAAGCATTTTGCCCAGCATGCTATCAATTCTCACCACCTTAATAGTAGTAATAATAATAATAATAATCCTTTCTACTAAAGGCACAAGCCTGAAATTTTTTGGAGGGGGTCTAAGTTGATTACATTAGCCCCAGTGCTCAACTGGTACTTATTTTATTGGCCCTGAAAGAATGAAAAGCAAAGCCAACCCTCAGCAACATTTGAACTCAGATCATAAAGACAGATGAACTGTCACTAAGCATTTTGTTCAGCATGCAAATGATTCTGCCAGCCTGGCACCTTATAATAATAATAATAATAATTTTTGCTATAGGCACAAGGCCTGAAATTTTGAGGGAGGGGATAAGTCAATTACATCGACCCCAGTACTTGACTGGTACTTAATTTATCAACCTGGAATGATAGGCAAAGTCAACCTCAGTAAAATTGAACTCAGAACATAGCAGCAGATGAAATACCATTAAACATTTCACCCAGCATACCAATGGTTCTGCCTTAATAATAATAATAATAATAATAATGATAATAATCCTTTTTAATATTTATTTATACTTGTAGAATGGATGACCGATTGAAAACAGTTCAATCTAGAGAAAAAGAAAGAAAAAAGGAAATGCAACATACGGGAAGTAGGGGAGGGATAGGAGATGAGATGTGAAAGGAAAGAAGAAAAAAAGTAGAAAGGGACACAAAGATGTTAGTAGTCAAGGATCTCTTTGATTCACTTTGTTTATCACTAAACCAGTTAATTTTCTGAGTACTAAATAGAATTTTGGAATTTTAAATGTGTCACACTTTCCCCACTAGGTTGATTTTATTTTTGCTCGTTTGTTTTACATTGGTTTCTTTCTTCTTTTTTTTTTCCTCTCTTTAAAGTACAGTAATACAATTTCTTACTAATTTCATGCTGTATCGTTCTGGACAGTCCTCGATCGTTTTGTCAACCTTTGTGGTTAATAAACACCGAAAGTATCATATGCCTCATTTGATTTTCTAAGAGTAACCAGGCAAGACAATGGGTTCAAGGTGTAACTTTACACAGCAGACTGCAGGCCCTATTTGATCAATCAGTATCTGCTTCAGCAATGATGATTGCTTCTCCTACAAATAGAAATACTGTTTAAATGCACCCCATGCACACGCATACACCACATTGTGCATATGTGCGTATGCACTTCTGGTCAAAGAAAATGAAATGATTATTCACATTGATCTAATTTTGGATATATTAAAGCTTTGCCAGTAGCCTTATATGAATTACACTTTCCAACAAACCACTATATTTTACATACATACATACATTCTGTGTGTGTATATGTCTATATATATGTATATATGAAGTACACATTTTTACAGCTTTTGGAAAGATATTTACATCTTTAATGCCTTACCTCTTCACAATTGCGAGCCTTTTACTTTATTATTGTTGTTGTTGTTACGATAATGAGCTGACAGAATTATTAACATGCCAGACAAAATGCTTAGTAGCAACTTTGTCTGTCTCCACACAGTGAGTTCAAACTTTGCTGGGGTTGACCATGCCTTTCATGCTTTCAGGGTTGGTGAAATAAGTACCTGTTGAGTACTGGGGGGTTTGGCGTAATCAGCTATCATCCTCCCCCAAATTTCAGTCTGTGTGCCTTTTCTTTTTATTTTTAACTTGTTTCAGTCATTTGACTGCAGCCATACTGGAGCACTGCCTTAATTGAACTTGAACCCAGGACTTATTCTTTGGAAGCCTAGTACTTATTCTATCAGTCTCTTTTGCCGAACCATTAAGTTACAGGGACATAAACACACCAACATCAGTTGTCAAGCGATGGAGAGGGGACAAACACAGGCACACACAAATACATACATACATATTTACTCCCACCCATACTTAGTATTCAATTGTGATATTGCCATGCACTTGTTTACAAATACATGGGTACACATCCAGTAGTACACTGGATATTTAATATCTCTTAAATGGTTTCTTAACTTCTAATTCATACAGACACATACACATATATACACAATGGGCTTCTTTCAGTTTCCGTCTACCAAATCCACTCACAAGACTTTGGTTGGCCTCAGGCTATACCAGAAGACACTTACTCTAGATGCCGCACAGTGGGACTAAACCCAGAACTATGTGGTTGGGAAGCAAGCTTCTTACCACATGCTACACCTGCAAGTAGAAGGGATTATTATTATTATTATTATTTCTAAGGTGGCGAGCTGGTAGAATTATTAGTACGCTTGGCAAAATGTTTAGTGGCATTTTGTCCATGTTTATATTCTGAGTTCAAATTCTGCCAAGGTTGACTTTGTCTTTCATTGTTTCAGGGTCGATAAAATAAGTACCAATTGAGTGCTGGGGTCTATATAATCTATTTATCCCCTCCCATCAAATTGCTGGTGCTGTGCCAAAATTATACTATTATTATTAAAAGATAAGAGCATTGGGTAAGCAGAATCATTACAGCATTAAAAATAATGCCTTACTTTCTGAGTTCAAATCCTGCTAATGTCAACGTTGCCATACATCTTTGCAGGATCAATAAAATAAAATACAAGTTAATCACTGGGCCCAATGTCATGGCGCTGTTACCTTGAGTCCTACAAAACAAAACTGGTCCTCATTGTTCCAATTTGTCTTGTTTCATACAGGGCAATATAACTAATGGACTGGTAAGGAAAAGAGAGACAGTAGAAGAGAAACAAGGATTCAATGGAGAAGGGAGTGAGAGTGTGAAGTGATAGAGACATACCAATGGTAGGGGATACACATAAATTTGAAGCATAAGATATGGATTCAGAGAATCACGTGACTATCACAGTAAGCTCCTCTTACAGACTTGGGTGAACAGTACACACAATAATCCAACAGAGAAATGTAATATGGTGGTCCTGTTGAAATCCAGAAGATCTGATTAATGAAATTATTTCATGAGGCTTTGATCATTTGATGAGCTAGCTTTATTTGCCTTGATATGTGACTATGTAATTGCATTGTATAATGTCAAGTATGCCTATTAAAGCAAACATGTAGGCATAATTTCTTCCACACTGAAACTATTGCTACATGAAGAAGGTTGTGAAATGGTCATAATCCTAAGGATATCAAGTGGTTAAATAAATATGTTATGAACTTCATTACCTTACAGCTGTTTCTGTACTTGACAGATGCTTTGTACTGAAGCATATGTATACTGAGTCCTAACACTAGATACACCAGGTTATTAATATAGCAATGCCTAAACAAAATACACACACACACATATATATGTAGTCAATTCAAATAAACAAACAATTCAAAATAAAAAAATCTTTTTAAAAAACGAAAAAATGAATGTGAAGACATGCGCAAGAAATGTATTAGCTTGATGCTCAGTGAAAGAAGAGAGTTTGATGTTTTGAACATAGCTTTTTGTCAGAAAAGAGAAAGGTCTAAGGATGGAGAAGAAATCACCAATGGCAAACATGTAGTTACATTGCTGACGTATATAGGTTAACTTTCTCGATGCAAATCCCTAGTCCTTCATGACTGAAGGGGGTCTTTACCCTTCATATATATATATATATATATATATATATATATGAAAGAAGGTTTCAATAAAACAAGGAGTTCAATAAAAATCATGATTTTTATTGAACTCCTAATACCTTTTGTTGAATATTATCTTAGATACTTTTTTGTAATGTTTTTAATATTTTTTTATATTATCAAATAATGTACATATATATTTAAATACTTTTGTGACAACCAGTACTTAACACAACAAAGCTTATATAAAGCTTACATTTACTTTGCAATCTTTCTAAAAAAAGTGAAACCGGTCAAGTGAATAAACATCTTAAGATTGCATTTTCAAACCTTCTTTCATATACATTTCCACTCATGTGGTACCTTACAACTTCACTTGTTTTATTTATATATATATATATATATATATAATATATATATATGTTGTGTGGGTGTGTGTGTGTGTGTGTGTGTATGTGTATATATATATATATATGTATATATGTGTATATATATGTATATATATATGTGTGTGTGTGTGTGTGTGTGTATATATATATATAATATTGTATGTATGTATATATATTATGTATATATATATATGTATATAATATATCTATATATATATCATCATCATCATCATCATCATCATCGTCGTTTAACGTCCGTTTTCCGCGCTAGCACGGGTTGGACGGTTTCGACCGGGGTCTGAGGAGCCAGGGGCTGCCCCAGGCTCCAGTCTGGTCTGGCAGTGTTTCTACAGCTGGATGCCCTTCCTAACGCCAACCACTCCGCGAGTGTAGTGGGTGCTTTTTACGTGCCACCAGCACAGGTGCCAGAGGGGTCTGGCATCGGCCACGGTCGGTTGGTGCTTTTTATGTGCCACCTGCACAGAAGCCAGTCGGGGCGGTGCTGGCATCGGCCACGTTCGGATGGTGCTTTTTATGGGGGGGGTTGCAGAAATATAGGGGAGCACCAGTGGGGAGGGGTGTTTGGAGTGTTCAAGTACTTGACTCAACAGGTCTCCTCAAGCACAGCGGGACGATCTGGGATCCGGGGTATTTTGAATGGGCAGGGGCTATGCGGAACTGATGCAAGAAGCAGCCCGGGTCTTTGCAGTCACAGCATGTCTCCAGAGATCTCGGTCCTTCGCCATTGCCTCGGTGAGGCCCAACGCTCTGAGGTCAAGCTTGACTGCCTCATCCCATGTCTTCCTGGGTCTACCTCTCCCCCTGATACCTTCAACTGTTTGGGAGTGGCACATGACCATACCATCGCAAGCGTTGCTCTTGCACACCACATCTGATGCTTCTTATATCCAGCATTTCTCTCAGGATGCTTACACTCTGTCGTGCGTGCACACTGACATTACACATCCAGCGGATCATGCTAGCTTCATTTCTTTCAAGTCTACGCATGTCCTCTGCAGTCATAGCCCATGTTTCATTACCGTGAAGCATGGCAGTTCGCACACATGCATCATACAGTCTACCTTTCGCTCTGAGGGAGAGACCCTTTTTCGCCAGTAGGGGTAGGAGCTTTCTGAACTTTGCCCAGGCTATTCGTATTCTAGTGGTGATACTCTCTGTGCATCCACCTCCGCTACTAACTTGGTCACCCAGGTAGCGGAAACTATCAACTACTTCTAGTTTCTCTCCCTGGAGTGTGATGGAATCTGCTTTCTGAGTGTCTGTGGTGACTATTGTCCCTGTGCATCTGCCGCACATGAAAGCTATCTTATCTGTTAATTTCCCTTTAATGTTGCTGCACCTCTTGTGCGTCCATAGCTTACATTGGGTGCATCTTATGGAGTTTCTACATGCACCTTTCCTACAGATTGAGCAGGGCCACCTACCCGAGGGGGTGTGTGCTGAGTACGCCTTGCTGCTTACTATTACTTTGGTCTTTGCTACATTTACTCTAAGGCCCTTTGATTCTAACCCTTGCTTCCACGCCCGAAATTTCTTTTCTAGTTCCTTTAGTGATTCTGCTATGAGAGCCAGGTCATCAGCATAGAGGAGCTCCCAGGGGCATCCTGTTTTGAATTCCTCTGTTATTGCCTGGAGGACTATGATGAATAGAAGGGGACTGAGGGCTGAGCCCTGGTGCACACCTACTTCTACCCGGAATTCTTCACTATATTTGTTGCCAATCCTAACCTTGCTGGCAGCCTCTCTGTATAGAGCCTGTACAGCCCTTATTAGCCATTCGTCAATCTCCAGTTTCCGCATCGACCACCAGATAAGGGAACGGGGAACCCTGTCAAAGGCTTTCTCCAAGTCCACAAAGGCTATGTAGAGGGGTTTATCTTTAGCT
>NC_043009.1:22794100-22834709 GCF_006345805.1 Octopus sinensis | reverse complement strand
TATAGTTATTATATATACATATATAATATATGTATATTATATATATATAGTATAATATATATTAGTATATATATATATAGTAATATATATAATATAGTATATATATATACATATATTATATATAGTATATATAATATATATTAGTAATATATAGATATATATATATATATATATAGTATATATATATATATAGATATATATATATAAATATATTATATATATAATATATATATATATATATATATATATATATATATAATGTGTGTGTGTGTGTGTATGTCTTTGTGTTTTATTAGCCACCGCTGCTTGACAACCAGTGCTGGTTTGTTTATTTCACTGTAACTTAACAGCTCAGCAAAAGAGACTGATAGAATAAGTATCAGGCTTTAAAAATACTAGGATTTATTTGTTCAGTTAAAAACCCTTCAAGGTAGTATTGCAGTCCAATGATTGATAAAAATACAAGATATATATATATTAGTCAATCAAATTCTAATACTGCCTGATTTTTGCATTTTTTGAGGTTTTACAATTTTGCAATATTACAAGTACCAACTTTTACTAACTTATAAGTTGCACTCTATGTAGACTTTTAAGCTAGCTCCTGTGGAGGGCTAATAGGGCCTGTGGCCCCAGACTAAAGAGGGCAATAATAAAAGCATTTATTGGTACCTTACCAATATGGTATTACTCAACCAATGTGGTATTACTTTAAATTCAGTTTAAATAAAAAGCTTGCAAGTTCACAAATTGAGTTTTTTTTTAAATTTGAATTTTCAACTGTTAGCATATAACAAATCCTCATCCAGACCTGATCCCAATGCTGGATGTTCAAGAACCAAATGAAGGACAGATTTTTCAATCCTGGGATCATCCTGATTCCAAAAATGTATCATATGTATATGTAGAGCAAATGTAGACTGAGATACAGGGGTCCTGGATGGATGGATGGATTGACAGAATTTCACATTTATTATTATAGATAACAATCCTCAGATAAATGCTTGTGTCATTGCAGCATTTAACAAGCAGCTAATATGCTTCATGTTGCACAGTTGTAACGAAATGACTTCATCATTGGCTTCCTTGACAACAAACACACATGTTGGTATATACCCTTGATATAAAATATATTCTTTGAAAGAATTAGAATGTGATTAACTTTACCTCTGCTTTCATGTTCAGAAAAATAGATATTATATTAGGCACTTTTTAATTGTGTAAATTATGAAATATAGGTATTTTTTTAGTGAAGACTTAATAAATAACATTTTAATAATAACTGAAATGTATATTTTATAAAAATATATTGATACCCACAAATTCAATAATATACACTGTGCAGTATTTACATTTACTTCAATGACTCCTGTGTTTACAACAGTCCAAGTCAAATTTCTGTTTTTTTTCATTATGATGTGTCTGTCTTGCTAATTTAAAAAAGACTTGACAGCTATTTCCAGCAGTTGAGTAACCACATAAAAGCTATGGCATTTTGTGAATGAGAGTATGTGTTAGAAACATTTGTGACTGCTAAATATTAAAGGGAATTTCTTTATATCTAATTTTGTTCACAATATTAATGTAACATTTCACTGAAATATCTTAACTAAAACTTCCTCATACTTAAACAAAGTGGTAAATGGTAAATTTTAGTCAATTATTTTTATTCATGAAAAGGAATATTTTCATGACATTCCTTTTTTAATGTCACAAGTTTTTATCAACAATAATCTAAGAGGAAAATAATATATTAATCTTAAACACAGCAAAATTGACTGTTTTACTAACTGAAGGCATTATAAAGTAGCTTACCCACTTCAATAAGAATTTTCAGGTGGTAGAAGGAACTACATTCAGTTATTTGAAATAGGCTTACTGTAGAATTAACTATTTAACTGATTGAAGGTTTAGGGTAATCTGTTGCTATCTTTATTACCTTTTTCTTTCGTTTACCAGTCTTCCCGTCATTTTCTCTTCATATTTTCATCACACAGTCAGTTCTCATATTTTTCTCCAGATATTGCATATGTGAATTCAATGAATAAATTCACTGCTTTTTATTTCATTTCTCCAAATCAATTTCTTGAAAATCCTCTTGATCTGAGGATGTGTGACAGACAGACAGACAGCCATGTGGATAGGCAGACATAGAAATGGGACTCTTATTATAATACAGATTGAAAATAACTTGTACTATTCTTAAACAAATTGTTATTTGTTAGTAATCCTAAAGTTTTTTTCATCATCATCATCACCTCTCCTTTTACTATGCTGGCATGGGTTGGACTAGACTGATTGAAGCAGTATTCTACAACCATATAGTCTTCCTGTCACTAACCCGTGTTGTTTCCAAGTAAGGTATTTTTCATTCCTCTGGTCTTCTCCCATCAAAATAATGGGGTTACAGGGACATATTGCTTACGGTATGCACCTAGCCTGAAACAATATGATTAAGAACCACATAACTATATCTTTATACACCCCTCATATGCACACAGATACATACATATCTATACACACACACACTTGTATATGTGTATATAATGCATATAACCATGTGACCCGCTGTTCTTGTGGAGACCTATTGAGTCAAGTACATCAACACTAACATCAAAATAAAAATCAAATGTAAATTGTAGTTAAGATACCCATGCCGGTGACACATAAAAAGCACTTTCCAAACGTCGCTGATGCCAGCACCGCCTGACTGGCGTCCGTGTCGGTGACATGTAAAAGCACCAACCAATTGTGGCCGTTTGCCAGCCTTCTCTGGTCCCTGTGCCAGTGGCATGTAAAAAGCACCCACTACACTCACGGAGTGGTTGGCATTAAGAAGGGCATCCAGCTGTAAAAACACTGCCAGATCAGACTGGAGCTTGGTGCAGCCTCCTGGCTTCCCAGATGCCGGTCAAACCGTCCAACCCATGCTAGCATGGAAAACAGACGTTAAACGATGATGATGATGATTATATGTATATACAATAACATGTATTTATATGCTTGTTCATCTGTGTGTATGTGTGTATAACACACAAACACATATATAATTTGATGTTAGTATTAATAGCAATACAATTACTGCAATTTGTGCCTGCGGCACAAAACATTGTTACATTAGTGGTTTACTGAAAGCTTGTTTACATCTTCATATAGTAATAATAGTAACATGTGCTTAGAGTAACTGTTTTAATTTATATCTTCTCTCGCTGCTGTAACTAACATCTCTATACAATACAATTGCATTCGCATATTTTTTTTGTTGTTTTTTTTTCTAACATTCTTCACACTTTGATAGTTATAAACAGATGTTGCAAAGGCTGCATATAATACAATATAGTTCGCTGGAAGTAAATTAATGCTTGTCAATGATGGGCATAAATCAAAAGAAAATACTGCTTGGAATATGTTTTTGACAATAGAGTAAAAGAGTATGATATGTCTGTACGTAATATGCCAAATAATTAATGAGATTAAGTAGACAAGGGGATCCAGTTGTTGTCTAGAACATTATACACACACACACACACACACATATATATATATGTTCACACATGCATACATATACACAGACATGCACACCATGTTGCAAACATTTTTGCATGTGTAAATAAAGGTATATTCTCAAATGAAAACACTCCTCACTGTACATAACTGATTATGTAATGGAGAGAAAGCGCAACTTATATAATCAATTATGTCTGATTTTCATTAGCAGCAAAGATTGAGTGGGTTTTCTGTTGTAGTGTTGTATAGCCAGATGCCCCTTCTAGTTACTACTTAGGATATATGGGTATATGATGCACAGGTGTGGCTGTGTAGTTAGAAGCTTGCTTCCCAGCCTCATGGTTCCAGGTTCAGTCCCACTGTGTGGTACCTTAGGCAAGTGTTTTCTGTTATAGCCTCAGATCAGTCAAAGTCTTGTGAGTAGACAGAAACTGAAAGAAGCCTATTGTATGTGTATTTATACATACATACATGCATGCATACATACATACATACATAAACACACACACATACACACACACACACGCGCGCGCACACACACACGCACACACACACACACGCACACATTCATTCATTCATTCATTCATTCAGATTACAGTGACTGAAAACAAGTGATCAAAATATTCACCACAAGTAGAGATTGGTTTCCATATGACCTTTTGTGGTACAAATAAGATTTTGAGGGCCACAGACAAGATAGTTAATGGGGTCTGCTGTAGTATTTAATGGGTCCATGAAAAAGTTTTGCTTTAGATTTATTCATTGTAAGAAACAGCTAGGTTTCCTTCTCTGACATTTTACACACTTCAGCCAACACAAATGAATGTGTGATAGACAAAATAGAAATTTTGAAAGAAGTCTCTTTAAAACTAATTTTAAAACATTGAATGGCCACGGGTGTCCACCAAAATAAAATAGTAATCAAAGGAGTCCATAGATAAAAAAAATTTGAGAACCACTGACATATAATTTGCAAATTTATTAAAAAATCGTGGCAGTCATTTTGTTGTTTCATAAGATAAACCTTTTCATTCAAGGAAAATATACTTTGTGCTTCGTTTTTGGATTTGGTATGCATGTTTCTTGATGTAACAAACTCAAAGCTGACCTTGAAGAGAGAGGGCCCTTTTGACTCATTCATCTGCAACTCTCAAACAAAGTTTGCTTATAAGAAATATCCCGCATATATGTTTGAAATGGTTTCTGACCTATGCAGCAGAAGCGTTCCATTTGTAATCTAATCTGAGAGAAAATTCAAGCAAATTTTAACCTATCATTCTACAAAATGATATTCAAACAAGTTCTTTAGATACTGCAGAGGTGGTGGAACATTTTTATTTTGGGGATATAAAATGTAACTTTGACAGAATTTCAGATTATAAACTAATCTCTAACCCCTTTTTATATAAACTTTTCTTTTTAAAGTCAGTCTTTTATTTTTATCTATTTATTATTTTTTTTATCTTCAAAGATTCAGAATCTGCAAAATAACATTGTCTGAAGAAATTTTTGTTTTTTCAGAGGTTTTGTTTTAACAAAATTTTCTTCATTTTTCTTTCTTACTCCGCCCTCCCTTCATATCTGTTGTTTTTCTGTCTCTGTTGTTTTGTTGCGATGATTCAAAATGGCTACTCCACAAATGGAAATTTAGCACTTAATACTGTTGTGCAAGCAAACTGCATTATTGCCCATGACAAGCTGTGTGTGTTGTCATAACATGTCATTATAACAGTCTCAAAGGTATCTTGATGGCGTTATTTTGAGATGCTCAAAATGTAAAAACACAGTTTCCGTGCAAAGCAACAAATTTCTTGAAAGATCTAAACTGACAATGTCTGTCATATTTCAAATAGTACTCTTTTACTCTTTTCAGTCATTTGACTGTGGCCATGCTGGAGCACCGCCTTTAGTCGAGCAAATCGACCCCGGGACTTATTCTTTGTAAGCCCAGTACTTATTCTATCGGTCTCTTTTGATGAACCGCTAAGTGACGGGGACTTAAACACACCAGCATCGGTTGTCAAGCAATGCTAGGGGGACAGACACACAAACACACACACACATACATATATATATATATATATATATACGACAGGCTTCTTTCAGTTTCCGTCTACCAAATCCACTCACAAGGCATTGGTCGGCCCGGGGCTATAGTAGAAGACACTTGCCCAAGATGCCACGCAGTGGAACTGAACCCGGAACCATGTGGTTGGTAAACAAGCTACTTACCACACAGCCACTCTTGCGCCTGTATTAGACTTTTGTATATAAAGTCCCAGTGACTTTTTCTTTATGTCACTCAACAGAACTGGTATTTAAGCAGCAGTTCAGTGATATCAGATACGTTTGTGATATTCTTTGTACAAAAATCTTATGAGACTCCAAACTTGATCCTTGCAAAGAGGTCCAAATTGATGGAAAATCCATTTTTCAATTGATAAAAACAAGAAAAGAAAAAAAAATGAACTGACATTGGTAGGGTTAAACAATTTGGGGTCATCAATCTTTATGATAATGTTAGCAAAAAAAAGGTGATTTCAACACAGATCCGATTGTACATTGGTAATGTTGGAAGCTGTGACTAACAATAAAATTGCACCTTTGTGTTAGAATAAATTGAAATTGAGACTGAGAAGTTTGATATATACGTACATACATACAAACAAACAAACAAATGTGTATGGCTCAGTGGTTAGAGTGTTGGGCTCATAATCATGAGATAGTGAATTCAATTCCTGGACTGGGAAGTGTGTTGTGTTCTTGAGCAAGACGCTTTAGTTCACGTTGCTCCAGTTCACTCAGCTGTAGAAATGAGCTGCGACGTCACTGGTGCCAGGCTGTATTGGCCTTTGCCTTTCTCTTGGATAACATCAGTGGTGTGGAGATGGGTGGCTAGTGTGCATGGCCGATTGTTGATCTTCCACAAACAACCTTGCCCTCATGACTGAAATATATACATTCTTCTATTCTTTTACTTATTTCAGTCATCTGACTGTGGTCATGCTGGAGCATCGCCTTTAGTTGAGCAAATCAACCCCAGAACTTATTCTTTGTAAGCCTAGTACTTATTCTATCGATCTCTTTTGCCAAACTGCTAAGTTACTGGGATGTAAATGCACCAGCATCAGTTGTCAAGCAATGGTGGGTTGTCAAACATAAACGCACACACATATGATGGGCTTCTTTCAGTTTCCGTCCACCAATTCCACTCACAAGAAACAGAGAGGGAGAATGCGGTGATAAACAACAGAAAGGAAGAACCACACTCTTACCCGCATGTAGAGCGGGTCACCATAAGCTAGTATATATATATATATATATATATATATATATATATATATATACATTTATATACACACACGCACAGTAGGACTATATATGTAGTCCTTTTACTTGTTTCAATTATTGGATTGTGGCTATGCAGGGGCACTACCTGGAAGGGTTTCATTGAAGAAATCAATCTCAGTTCTTTTTTTTTTTTGAAGCCTGGTACTTACGTTATTGGTCTCTTTTGCTGAACCACTAAGTTACAGGGACATAAAAAAACCAACACCAGTTACCAGATGGTGGTGGGGAACACACCCAGACACATGATGGGCTTCTTTTAGCTTCTGTCTACCAAATCTGCTCGCAAGGCTTTGGTCGACCCAAAGTTATAGTAAGAACACTTACTCAAGATGTCACACAGTGGAACTGAACCTAGAACAATGTGGTTGAGAAGCTGACAACCCCATCTGTATATATACGCGTACGTCTATGGATATATATATGTATTTGTGTGTGTATATATATATGTATGTATGTGTATATATATATATATATATATATATATATATATATAAATATATCAGACATGACTGATAAGAAGCTTGCTTCCCAACCACATAGTTCTGGGTTCAGTACCACTGCCTGGCATCTTGGGCAAGTGTCTTCTACAATAGTATCAGGCCAACCAAAGCCTTGTGAGTGGATTTGGTAGATGGAAACAGAAAGAAGCCTGCTATATATGTGTATGTTATTCAGTCTGTGTTTGCACCCCTGTAACTTAGCAGTTTAGCAAAAGCGACCAATAGAATAAGTACCAGGCTTAAAAAAAAGGAAATATTTAAGGTGATACCCCTGTATGGCCATAGTCTAATGACTGAAACAAAGTAAAAACTATCAGTTTAATGTCCACTAACTATACTTATGTGAACACAGATTTGTCTACACATCCTTTTGTAACAATGTCAGTTCAATTTTTATTTACAGGTTAAGCCATTGCTTTTGAAATTTGGGAATTGTCTCCAATCTTTGATGTGAAAGGAATATGTTTTTATCTCAAAAGTTAAAGCGTTGATATGTAATATATTGATTATATATCATTCTGAGTTGGGTCGGGAGAGTTTAAGGTCACATCAGAAGGACACTGAGCCATCAAACTAGACTTCAGTGGTTCAAATTTTGCAACCAGCTACTGGATTTTGTGTCAAAGGACAAGACAGTTTTCAGCTGCTCAAACAGGTAGCATAGCAAATATAACTCATCATTGTAAGCAGCAGTGGTACCACTGTAAATATGATGGTTGTTTCACTAGTTCATAGAGCTGAGCTGAAATTTTTCTTGTAGGAAAACAGTCAGTGTTACAGAATTTAATACCAGTAAATAGTTGTATCTATGCCATGTATACTACAAGGCTAGGAAGGCATTTGGAGATTGAAATGGATTTTTCTCAGAAAATATTCAAACTCATAAACTAATTTTTCCTGATATTATACTGACAAAGCCAGAAACAGTAGTGTACAGGAATGTAAGCTTTTCCAGCTTTTTCTCTCTCTCACTCTCTCCTTTTTTTTTCCATAGTTGTATAATTGTGGAAATAGTAAATGAAATTATTTCTCTAATATCACTAGGATATAAAATAAACTGATTCAAATTATGAATCCATTGTAAATATACAAATGGAATTAGACATCAGAAGCATTAACTTCAGATAGAAAATAAGGAATAGGTCCACTAAGAAGACTTGAACCAGAATACACACACACACACACAATCGGATTGTATGTAATCTGTACACTGTATGAAATCCAATGGAGAGAACTTAGGATTTACTTATCAAGTACCATTCAATTGTCTGTCTTAAACAATTCTGTATGTTCCCAATGTGGTTGGCCAGATGTGGATTGTATCAGAGTGCTAATAAAGTACTTGCCCAGATTCCAAATTCCTATTCCGTTCCATTATTATATTATATATACTCTCTTTTTTTACTCTTTTACTTGTTTCAGTCATGTGACTGTGGCCATACTGGAGCACCGCCTTTAGTCGATCAAATCGACCCCAGGACTTATTTTATCGGTCTCTTTTTTGCTGAACCGTTAAGTTACAGGGACGTAAACACACCAGCATCGGTCATCAAGCGACGCTGGGGGGACAAACACAGACACACAAACACGCACATACATATATACAACGGGCTTCTTTCAGTTTCCGTTTACCAAATCCACTCACAAGGCTTTGGTTGGCCCAAGGCTATAGTAGAAGATGCTTACCCATGCAGTGGGACTGAACCCAGAACCATGTGGTTCGTAAGCAAGCTACTTAACACACAGCCACTCCTACGCCTATATATATATACAATGGTGAGTACATGAGTGTAAAACAAGGTGGAAAAAAATAGTACTCGGATACCAAGGGTAGAGTAATATGCTTTTATTAAAGCTGCAAAATTATCGCAAAAGCTGTTACTCAGAGTTTCATGTTCCCATTTGTGAATACATTTGTGGTATTCAGCTCGCAAGGCTTTGGTCAGCCTGAGGCTATGTAGAAGACACTTAACCAAGGTGCCCCGCTGTGGGACTGAACCTGGAACCATGTAGTTGGGAAGCAAGCTTCATACCACAGCTCTGCTGTAGTCAACTTTTTCCTGTTTCCAAACAAAGTGATATTTGCCCATGGTCAGACATGTTTTCATTAAGGATCAGCAACAAACACCCCTTGTATGACAGTGACACTTGTTTACAAGTATTATAGGATGAAAAGTCAAGGAGATACAAACACACATATGTATATAAACCTGATGGGCTTCTTTCAGTTTCCTTTTTGCCAAATCCAATCACAAAACTCTGTTTGGTTTTGGAACTTAATAGACACATGACAAACATGCTGCACAGTAAAAGTGACACCGAAACTATGTGATTAGGAAGTAAATGTTTCTAACCACCCAACCATACCTATGCATATATGTGAGTGTGTGTATATGTGTGTGTATGGGTGTGTGTGTATAAAAGTATAAAATAAATTTTCTGGATGAACAAATCTCCATACTCTTTATTCATCATCATCGTCATCATTTAATGCCCACTTTCCATGCTGGGATGGGTTGGACAGTTTGACTAAGGGCTGGAAAGCCAGGAGGCTTCACTGGCATTGGCCAGGACTATGATTTCACCTGGTTCAACAGGTCTTCACAAGCACAGCATTATGCCCAAAGATTGAAGGTGCTTTTAAATGGGCCAGTTATGTGACACTGGCATTGGCCACGGCTATGATCTCACTTGGCTTGCTGGGTCTTCTCAAGCACTGTATATATATATATATATATATATATATATATATATATAAAGGTCTCGGTCACTTGTCATTGCCTCTGTGAGGTCTAACATTTGAAGGTTGTGCTTCACTACCTCATCCCATGTCTACCTCTTCCACAGATTCCCTTCACTGTTGGGGTGTGACACTTCTTCACACAGCTGTTCTCGTCCATATGTAACACATGACCATACTAGCATGGTCATCGGTCATCTCTTTTGTACACCATATCTGATGCTTCTTATGTCCAAGTTTTCTCTCGGGGCGTTTACACTCTGTCGTGTATGCACACTAACATTACACATCTAGTGGAGCATACTAGCTTCATTTCTTTCAAGCCTTCGCATGTCCTCAGCAGTCACAGCCCATGTTTCACTGCTGTGTAGCATGGCTGTTCACCCAGGCATCATACAGTCTGCCTTTCACTCTGAGCGAGAGGCCTTTTCTTACCAGCAGAGGTAGGAGCTCTCTAAACTTTGCCCAGGCTATTCTTATGCTTATATACACTAGACAATTTTTACCATCCAACGGAGTGTACACAGAATTACCCATTGAAATTCACAGTTCGACTAGCAACAAAAGTGTAGTCAAAGACGTTAAATACTGATTGTTCTGGTTAGCTGTTGACTGGAATTTAACTGAGAGCTAATATGGTAACCGCTCAGATAATATATCCGCTCCTCCAAACTCTCCCTCTTTCTCTCTCTCTCTTTCTTTGACACACACTGAATATCATAAGAATTTATGAACTTTGAGAGAACACAAAATAGGTCTTTTTTGGAGTGGTGGATCTTGAAGCAGATAAGGCTATAAAAAGCATGTAAATATCATGTTTGAAAACCCTTTATATAGAAAAAGTAAAACGCTGTTCATGGGATTTGAACACACAGCTCCTGTAAAGACACTATTATTTGTAGCTTTACCCACTTTGAGATCCACTATTCCCCCCAAAAATCACACACACACACGCACATATTTTTGGGTGTACGCATTGCCATATATCCACACACAGACATAGTAACACATGCACTAACACACATGCATACGTTAAATTATTTGAAATCTATTAGTTGTGAGCAAAGTATGAATGTAAACACATTCCTTCCCTGCTTTTGATGTATGGGGGAGTGGGATGAGGAAGTGGAGTCCTTCTGGTTCTCATTGTATTTCATAAAATACAATATATATGTGTGTGTATATGCTTAAATATATGCATCACATATATATATATATAAAATGTATATATATAATATATATAAAATACATTTATATAATATATATAAATATACATATATAATATCCTTAGGCAAGTGTCTTCTACTATAGCCTCGGGCCGACCAAAGCCTTGTGAGTGGATTTGGTAGACGGAAACTGAAAGAAGCCCGTCGTATATATATATACGTGTATGTGTTTGTGTGTCTGTGTTTGTCCCCTAGCATTGCTTGACAACTGATGCTGGTGTGTTTATTTCCCCGTTATTTAGCAGTTCGGCAAAAGAGACCGATAGATAAGTACTGGGCTTACAAAAGAAAAAGTCCCGGTGTCGAGTTGCTTGATTAAAGGCGGTGCTCCAGCATGGCCACAGTCAAAAGTAAAAACAAGTAAAAAAAAAAAGTATATATACATATATATATATATATATATATAAATAATATATTTGCACACATGCACATACACACATCAATATATACATGTTTAGATATGCATACTCACATGTATATATATGTATGTATATGCATACACATGGATGTATGTATTTATATATTATATATATGTATGTATGTATATATGTATGTACATACACACATGCATTGCCTATACACACACATATATACATATATGCACTGCCTGTATATATATATATATAGAGAGAGAGAGAGAGAGATAAAATTAAATATTGGGTCTTAGTATGCAGAATTGTGTCATGTGTGAGACCCAACAAACTAATTGCCCACAGCAGGATATGAACACATTTCATGAGCTATTTAAAATCCTCACCTATACCATGACTGCATCCTACAAAATAGAGAAAATGGCATGTATTTCATATGTGTGCGTGTGAATATATATGATATACATCATATATGTCTGTGTGTTTGTGTGTGAATATGTGAGCGGGAGGAAGTGGAAGAGGGAAAGAAGAAGACTTGTACATCATAAACGTATTCTACAAGAAAGAACAAGGAAATATGACAAATAACAAAGAAAATGAAAGGAAGAAAAACTGCCATGCCATTAGATATAAGTTCCTACTCAAAGTTCTTATAAGTATCTCACTTTGTTTCTTTCCATCTCTTTCTTCCTCTTCCTCCGTCCATCCTAAGTGTGATGGCGTTAAAAGAGCAATATCATCGTCAGAGATTCCTTTCTTGGTTCATTAGAGTTTTAGCACAATGAAGCACTCGTCAAACCATAGACTAGCTGCCAGAAACAACGAGAAATGTTTCTTATTGTCTTCAGAACTACAAACAATTTTTGAAATATTTTATGTTGTTTTATTTTATTTTTGTGAATTTTTATTTTATTTTTGTCTTTAAATGTTTGCTGCATGATTTAAAAGATGATGTATGATGTTTGTGAGTTGAAGTTCGTTCCATTTGATGGCTGCAGAAACAGCTGTTAAAATGTGGCACTTAGAACCTTTTCACAGTTGTGTCTGTTGTTGTTGTGATTATTTTCTTAAGTTGTGTTTGATTGATAAAAAGAAATCTTTGAAATATTCCAAATACATCAAGCATCAAGCCTTGTTTTGATAAACATAAAACTGTGTCGGTTTATTTCAAGGACTGGTGAAGAAATCAAAGCAACCATTCCTGGTGTTTGTCTGTGGAGCAGACATGGAAACAAAAGTACTACCGTACTGCCCTGCTATTGATTTTGTATCAGTGTCCACAAAGATAAAACTCAAGATATTTCATCCAAAGTAAATTGCATTTACAGCTGGCCTCTTCCCTCTTGCTATGAAGAAACAGAAAGGCAGAGAGAATGAGAGCGAGAGAGAGTTTGATGTTTACTTCAGTTTTATAATGCATCATAAATGATATATTTGCTTGTTTTTCTCAGTGGACATTGGATGTAGTGCACATGTTTATTGAAATGGTAGTGTAAATGTCTCTTTTAAGTTAGAAGCAGCATGTTTACAGAATTTTAACTATAATAGTATCTCACTTTGTTTCTTTCTGTCTCTTTCTTCCTCTTCCTCCGTCCATCCTAAGTATGTAGCCCAAGGACAGTATAGGTACACAAAATCTTATGTTTCAATAGGTAGATAACCTAGTGGTCACTTGCTCTTCTCCAGGTGTAGTCAGCTTCACTATGAGATGCTCTTTTACCTTTTGACAAGTTTAACCCTTTTGTTACCAACCCGGCTGAAACCGGCTCTGGCTTTGAGTACAAATGTCTTGTTTTCATAAGTTTTGAATTAGAATCTTCCACTAAACCTTATTCGCAATTTATGCTCCTAACACTAGCTGAATGATAGCGAAGTTATTTTACTAAATTCTTTGTTATATTTAAAGTAATTGAAAGAAACACAGAGCATCTCAACAGAAATACAGTATTAAAAGGGTTAATTTGTAACCCTTTTGAGACCAACTCATCTGAGACTACCCTGGTTCAATTACACAAATTCCCTCCTCTTATAAAGGATCTAAATAAAAATTATCTATCAAAATTTCGTATTAATTTATGTTATAAATCCAGCTCAGTGATGATAAAATTACTTTAATACATATTTCTTTATTTTAGAAATTATTTAAAACAACGGCAGTGTTTTTCATTGGAAATATGGGAACAAAAATGTTAGTGATCTGAATTAAAATCTTCCATCAAAATTTCATGTTAATTTATGTTACAAACATCAGCTTAATAATGACAAATTTATTTTTCATTATTCTAAATATTAATTGAAACAATATCTGTGTATTTCATAAGAAATATGGTAACAAAAGAATTCAAGTCATTTGAATTAACATCTTCCATCAAAATTTCATGTTAATTTGTGTTCTAAACACCAGCTTAACGATGACAAATTTATTTTACTAAATATTTCATTATTTTAGAAATTAATCAAAACAAAGTTTATGTATTTTAGTAGAAATCTGGTAACAAAAGGGTTTATCTTACTGGATGTTCACACACTGTCCTCACCCACTAAACTAGTTTGGGAGCTGGGAGGGGTGTACTGATTTAATCACCAACCACCCAGCCATAAGACAGGTTGCACTTGGTTACATGATATCTCTAACAGGTAGAACTTTTTGACCCAACATAACCCTCTCTCCCTTTCTATTCAATTGGTACAAGAGGAGACCTATGATGTTACTCAGTGTAATTAAGTGGGATGAAGGGAAGTTCCCAGTTGTAGCTGTTTTTCATTTTATGGAAATGTTGTGATAAAATGAGTTTTGTGTTAAATGACAGCATTGAGTTCAACTCTTTGTGTTTCTCCAGAAACATGATAGAGGCCATCAAACTGCAACTCTGTTCTTGTTTGCCCAGAACCATGATAGAAGTTTTCAAACCATAGCAGAAGCTGCCCTAAAATGTCATTCTAAAAATAAACAATCACATTATTGAAATCTCAAAGCTCCAAGATAATGTATTGGGTTGTCTGGAAAGTTTGTGCCGATTTATAGTAGCTTACCTTTCAACACAGTTTAAGCTATCTTTTTGTGGAAGAAGGTTTATGTTCCTATAACCCGTGTTAATTCTGTAACCCTTTAAAATGGAAGATAAGAAAGTTCATTTTCACTTGATGCCTTGGGAACCAGATAAAAATTGCTGCAGTTTGGCTGGGATGTGTCACCCCACTCTCCATATTCACCAGATATTGCTCCTTCGGATTTCCACTTATTCAGGTCTCTGCAGAATAGTCTTAATGGTAAAAATTTCAATTCTTTGGATGACGTAAAAAGATACCTTGATGAATTCTTTGCCATGAAACCACCTCAATTCTGGGAAGAGGGTATTTTAAAGTTAAAGGAAAGATGGAGACGCATTGTGCAACAAAATGATTCATATTTGGTTGATTAAAATTGTAATGGCAAGTATTTATTGACCTTTTTCTTTCCTTTAAAACTCGGCACAAACTTTCCGGACAACCCAATATGATCCATTCAAAACAATGTAATAAGAATTACATTTGGTAGAGTAATCTGAATGCTAAAGGGTTAAATAGTTCTGTCACCAAATGGTCAAATACTTTTGTTCCAGTATCACTAAATGTTTTGACATTTCAGTTTGCTAAGTGTCTATGTAGTGTAGTGTTACCTAAGTGTTTAAGCAGTGCCAACTGTTAAAAGGTGTTGTGTTGCTAAACATTTAAGCTATGTAGTGTTCTTTATTGTACTGACACCAAGTGTACTATCATAAAATGTTTAAGAAGTGTATAAGTAGTGTACTGTCACCAAGTGTGTAAGCAGTGTACTGTTGCCAAGTGTGTAAGCAGTGTACTGTCGTCAAGTGTATAAGCAGTGTACAGTCACTAAGGATTTCTGCAATATTCTGCTGCCAAGTGTGTGAACAGTGTACTCTACACATTCAAACAGTGTAATATTGTTAAATTTTTAAAAGGTGTAATGTCACTGAACGTTTAAGCAGTGTATTGTTTCTTTAAGTAGTTAAACAACAGAACATCATTTTTGTTTTTTCTTTTGACAATGTAGTGTTGCCCAGGTTTATGCATTTATGACAGTGCCATTGTGTTAAATATTTAAACAATTAAATGTCACTGCTTAAGCCGTGTATTATCATCGCTACTAATACTACTACTTGATGTTAATTGGTGTTCAAGCAGTGTAGTGTTTTAAATATTTAAACAACTCACTGTTTAAGCAATGCAGTATCATGAAGTGTTTAAACAACTTAGTTCCATTAATCTAATGGTCAGTTTAGGTGACCCTTGCAAAGTACTTGTGTAATGAAGGACTTGTTCATAATAATAATCAAGGTGTTATCTTCTTGCTGCTGTAATGGGAGAAGATTCAGTAAACAACTGATAAAAAAAAAAAATAAAGCAACTTTGACGGTAGCCAGGTACAGGATAGCTTTGTTCTTTTTAGATGTTATCACATTGAAACTGGCCTCACTTGAAATGATATACATAATGAAAGAGGAGTTGGACAGGGTGGAGTAGAAGCAGGAAAGAGAAGAGAGTGAGTGAAAAAAAGAGAGGATAATGAGGGACTGTCATAATGACTGATAAATTAATCAGTGAAATGTCTGAAGAATTTGAATTAGTTCATCATGCATTATATAGATGTGTGTATACATACATGCACACACACGCACTCACAACTAGTATAGTTTTGATGAAGCGTTGTCTGATATTGTCGCTGGTTAGGACTGTTCCCTAGTATTTTGATATTTTGGGGGTTAGGACCCCTTCTTCAGGATTAATTAGTAAAAAATGATGTATTGTAAATTTTTTATTACTTGCATTATTTTGGCTTTAGAGAAAATATTTAAAACATTTATACATATATCTCTATCTATCTATCTATCTATGTAGATAGATAGATAGATAGATAGATAGACATGCACACACTATAATTGACATATATATATATATTTGGATTGATAGATAGATAGATTCACACATTAATAATTGATATATACACACAAACACACACACTAATTGATAGATGTATTTGTATACACAAACTATAATTAACAGATCTTGAACCACTTGGAGTGGTTGGCCTTAAGAAGGGCATCCAGCCATAGAAACCAAACCAAAATTAGAATGGAACTATGCGCAGCTCTCTGGCTTACCAGTTCCAGTCAAACTGCCAGCATGGAAAGCAGACACTAAATAATGATAATCTCACACACACTATAATTGACAGATGTATATGTGTGTGTGTACATACATATTCATCAATGTATCATTCTTAATGTATACACAACTTTAGAATGTGCGATGCTGTGGAATTGTCTGAGATAAAATCTCTTCATAGTTTTGTGTTAAAACACAACATATATCAGAATAAGACAAACATCACCATTGCAGTGGATACAACAGGACAACAGTGATGTTTTGCCGTTTTTGAGGCTTGTCAATACCATGCATCCCATTTGTCATCTGCTTAACCAAAATTCCTGGAAACAGTGAATGTATATTTGCCAGGCAAGTGAATTGATCTGAGACCATGTGTTGAAACTAAAACAGTTACAGCTTGGAACACATATATTAGCCACTAAAAAACACAAAAATTAACTTCCCTTAACCCATTAGCATTTAATCTGGCCATATCTGGCCCAAATATTCTACCTCTTTTATGTTCAAACTGGTCATATCTGGTCTTTCTCACCTACCCTTCAATGTCATTCTATAGATATACAAACACACCATTGAAATTTCAAAGCTACAAGACAATGCATGATTCATTCAAAACAATGCAAATAAATAAGAACATTTCACAAAAGAAACCTAAATACTAAAGGGTTAAGCATATTTGCTGTCAGTTTTTGCTGCACCAACTTCTATCTGATCACTGAACATGACACGTCCATAAGATGTTCCATCTCAGAACACAGTCTGCAGTAACTGGCCTATCAATGGTGTATGTATATAAGTATGATACATGGGTTTCTTTTTCAGTTTCTTTTGCCCAAATTCTCTCACAAGGCTTACATACATACATGCATACATACATACATCATTGTCATGTCAACATCCACTTATCTGTGCTTGCATGGGTCAGACAAGAATATGTTTTGGTGGATGTTCCATGACCAGATTCCTTTCCAGTCACCAACTCTCTCCTGTTTCCAAGTAAGGTATTATTCCCCATGATGTGACATGTATTCACAGAAGCCTGGAAGCAGAGAACATTGCTTGCTTGACTATAACACTCATTCACAACTATAACTCTCTCTCTCTCTCTCTCTCATACATATATATATGTAATTATTTGGACTAATGGGTATATGTCTGTTAGTGTGTTGAGTAAAGCATGTTCACAGTTTGGGCTACCTGGCATCATCCACAGATGGGGCATATTTCCACTGGATCTACGTCAGGAATTCTGCAGTGTTAGTTTAGATAATAATAATTGATTCTGCACACAATTTGTAGTTGCAGGATGGGCTGAAATGATCATCGTACTGAATAAAGACTAGTGCTAAATCTATTTTCTGTTTTCTTCATCACTTATTACTACATACACACACACACACACACACACACATACACACACCAGGCTGATCTCTTATTTTCCATTTACCAAATCTGCTTACAAGTTTTTAGCCAGACTGCAGCAGTAGACTCTTGTGCAAGATGCCTCACTGTTGGACTGAACCTGGAACTGCATGGTTAGGCAGCAAACTTTTTAACGTGTGCACACACACACACACACACACACACACAAATTGTATGCTTCAAATATATGCCATTCTTTGGTGTTTCAATTACTAAATTGGGTTAGCTTTTATTTCCTCTACCACTTTACTGCCTTCCCACTTCATATCATAGGAAACTTAGACTAACAGATAGGAAGGAAGGAAGGAGGACTGACAGAATAGTCAAAAGGAAATGGTGTTAAGAAGCATTGTTTCTAAAAACACTGTTCTTCTCTGCACTTCAGTTACAACTCCAAAGTAAACTTGTTCTTCAAAAGATTGCCAATGTTACGGTGGTACTTGGTGTACACAACCCAGTATTCTTCAGACAGTTCTGAGAGGCTCACCAATAAGTGGTAAAATTTCCTCCAGTATTATGTGTGAGTGTGTATGCTATTGTAGATTTTTGTAAGGATACATTTAGGAATATAAGCATAAATTTAAATACATATGTACTGTGAGTATGTGTGTATACAAACATTCATATACAAATTATATATCATCATCATCTTCATCGTTTAATGTCGTGTGTGTGTGTGTGTGAGTGTGACATCATGTGTGACAGTTGTTAATGAACATCATTGTTATGCAAGCAGTGTCCTTTGTTTCCCATCTTCTGAGAAAGCATGTCTGGTCACGGGGGAACATATTACCTTAGATGACAACAGATAAAGGATGATGACAGGGAGGGCATTGAGCCATAGAATATCTGCCTTCAAAAATTTCCCCTGCTTAAGGTTAGCAGCAGGAGTTGCTGTGTATGCGAATAGAAATCCAAAAGTAGGGAATGAAGTAGATAGAATCCAGGCTACATTCATATATAATCTTGGAGGAAATCCTACAATATATTGGTGAGCTCCTCAAAACAGTCTGACTACAGAATACTGGTCTGTGTACACAAAATATACAAAGTGGAACCATAGCAAAGGCAACGAGCTGGCAGAAACGTTAGCGCACCAGGCGAACAGCTTAGTGACATTTCGTCTGTCTTTATGTTTTGAGTTCAAATTTCGCTGAAATCAACTTTGATGTACAGATTATATTAAATAATTTATAGGCATAGGAGTGACTGTGTGGTAAGTAGCTTGCTTACCAACCACATGGTTCCAGGTTCAGTCCCACTGCATGGCACCTTCGACAAGTGTCTTCTACTATAACTTCGGGCCGACCAAAGCCTTGTGAATGGATTTGGTAAGCGGAAACTGAAAGAAGCCCATTGTATATATATGTATGTGTGTGTGTGTGTGTGTGTGTGTGTGTGTGTGTGTGTGTATGTTTGTCCCCCCACCCACATCGCTTGACAACCAATGCTGGTGTGTTTACATCCCTGTAACTTAGTGGTTTGGCAAAAGAGACCGATAGAATAAATACTAGGCTTACAAAGAATAAGTCCTGGGCTCGATTTGCTCGACTAAAGGCAGTGCTCCAGCATGGCCACAGTCAAATGACTGAAACAAGTAAAAGAGTAAAAGAGTCTTCTAACGGATAAGTTTACTTTGCTGTTATAACAGTGAAGTTCTGGTGTGTTTACATCCCCGTAACTTAGCGGTTCATCAAAAGAGACCGATAGAATAAGTACTAGGCTTACAAAGAATAAGTTCTGGCATTGATTTGCTTGACTACAGGCAGTGCTCCAGCATGGCCACAGTCAAATGACTGAAACAAGTAAAAGAGTAAAAATACATACAGGCATACTTGTAGCATATAGATATATGTGTGTGGTTAAGAAGTTCTTTTCCTAATCACATAGTTTCGGGTTCAATTCCACAGCATGGCAAGTAACTCCATGCTGACCAAAGCCTTGTGAGTGGATTTGGTTAATGGAAAACTGAAAGAAGTCCATTGTCCGTGTGTACGCATGCGCACATTTGTGCCTCTTTATCTAGACATTGTGCAAAAGAGTCACCATTATCCAATTGCTGTGCTTCATTTCCACTCTTCTGTTGTAACATGTCCGGCCACAGGAAAAAAATACCTTGCTTGGAAATGGGTGAGGGTTGGAAACAGGAAGAGCATCTGGTCATTGAAAATTTGCCTCAACAAATTCTGTTGGACCAATGCAAACATGAAAAACTGGACATTAAAATGATGACTATGATTTCGGTGGAAGGGGGAGCAAAAAAAAAAAAAAAAAAGGAGTCACTGTGGGTGATTTAACTGCCAGTTCCCTTCCCTCAAATTTGATGTCTAGTACCTTTTATGGAAAACCATTATATTTATTGAAATTGGCATCAAAGATTTTTTCTATTCAGACCATGCCTTTGATATTGGGGAATAAAAGCCTCGTTATCTAATCTCATAAATTGCAACAAATATTCAGTGATAATCATATCTATCATAAAATTTAGCCACACTTTTTATAATTATAGTGTAATTAGTCATTAGCCATCATTTTTATCAATTTATAAAGTCTGATGTAAAATTTGTTAAAATATCATTTTATTGAGATAAAATTTAGTCATATTTTTGTAACTGTGATAAAATGTGATAATAACCTTGCAGCTATGATGAAAGCCAATCTTAACTTTCTGACTGGCATGAGGTGAGGGTCAGTAGTCATAATCTTAATATTATGATAACATCTGTTCATAATCTTTTGCTCGTGGTAAAATTTATTCGACCCTATGCTTGAGGAGACCTATTGAGTCAAGTACATCAACATCAAAAATCAATGGCAATTGTAGTTGTGATCCCTGTGCTGGTGACACATAAAAAGCACCATCCAAACGTGGCTGATACCAGTGCTGCCTGACTGGCATCCATATCAGTGACACGTAAAAGCACCAACCGATCGTGGCCGTTGCCAGCCTCGCCTGCCACGTAAAAAGCACCCACTACACTCACGGAGTGGTTGGCGTTAGGAAGGGCATCCAGCTGTAGAAACACTGCCAGATCAGACTGGAGCCTGGTGCAGCCATCTGGCTTTCCAGACCCTGGTCCAACCATCCAACCCATGCTAGCATGGAAAAACGGACGTTAAACAATGATGATGATGATGATGATGTAACTGCGTTATATATATATAACCTTCAACTATTCACCTGCAGAGCTCTTGGCTTCATATGTATATCACTTAAATTTTTGTTATAAATATAGGTGTAGGCATGGCTCTGTGGTAAAGAGTTTGCTTCCTAACCATATGGTTCTGGGTTCAGTCCCACTGCATGTCAACTGAGGCAAGTGTCTTCTACTCCAAGCCTCAGGCCAACCAAAGTCTTGTTAGTGGGTTTGGTAGAGGGAAACTGAAAGAAGCCCATTTGTGTGTGTGTGTCTTTGTGTTTGTCCCCACCACCACCATCACTTGACAACCAGTGTCTGTGTGTTTACATTCCCATAACTTAGCAGTTTGGCAAAAGGGATCAATAGAATAAGTATTGGGTTTAAAATAAGTCCTGGGATTGATTCACTCAACTAGAATTCTTCAGTGTATCGCTCCAGCATGGCCACAGTCTAATGACTGAAATGAGTAAAAGATAATAGACAAAGGTATGTAGTTATCAAGCTAATGAAGAAACCTTGATGCAGTCACCTCACCTGCTAGAAATAGCAGCTCAATCTTCATCAAACCCTTGCTTGACAAAATAAACAAACAAACAAACATAGCTGGAACACTTTTGATCATTGGGTTTGGTTAATCAATACTGATTGAAAATTTTATCAGATTTGCATAAAATTTTCAATTTCATGGGGGGGGGGTCTTTTGCAGGTTATTCACAAATAATTTACATTTTCAAATATAATTTCATGTTTTCTTTTCTTTCTGCCCAGTAAAAATATTTGCTTACTCAAAAATATTTTGCACCATACTAAACACTCTCAAATGTTAGAATCAGTGAAGGAGCTTGTTGTGATTATATGATTTCCTAAAAATAGCAATCAACTATCCCTCAAACCACTCTCTACCATCTTGAAAATGGACTCTATATTGCCATCCAGCATGATGGTCATGGTAGTATTGCTTTTAGTTATTGGCCTGCTAGAACAAGGCCAACTCAGACATTACCATCATCATTTAACGTGTTTTCCATGTTGGTGTGGGTTTATTAGTTTGACAGGAGTTGGCAAAACAGAGAGCTGCATCAGCCTCTAACCAACTGTTTTAGTATGGTTTCTACAGCTGGATGCCCTTCCTAATGTCGATCACTTTACAGACTGTACTAGGTGCTTATGTGACGCCAGCACAAGTGCTTTTTATATTGTACCAGCATGGTTGCTTTTTGTGTGACATCAACAATGGTGCTTTTTACATGGCACCAGCAGGGGACAATAGAATAAAATAGTACTGTTGAGGGGAGGTTGGTCATCAGTACTGTTGTCCCCAGTACATGACTGGTACTTCATTTTGTTTCAATCACAAAAGGATGAAAGGCAAAGCTGACATAGGTGAGATTTAACTCAGAAAGTAAAGATTTGGAACCTCGTACTGTCGGGCATTTTTTCTCTAGTTCTACCAATTCTACCAGCTGAAACCATTTTTATGGTGTTGTCCTAAATTTTCTCATGACAATTTGGTATTAATTAAGGACATCCAGCTATAGAAACCATGCTAAAATAGACATTGGAACTCAATGCAGTCCTGCTACCTTCCGGGTCTTGTCAAGCCATCCAACCCATGCTGGTATAGAAAATGGACATTAAATAATAGTAATGGTTTCAAATTTTGGCACAAGGTTGGTGCTTTCGAGGGAGGAGGCAAGTTGATCATGTCTACCCCCAATGCTCAGCTGGTCCTTATTTTATAGACCAAAGAGGATGGAAGCAAAGTTGACCTCAGCGGAATTTCAACTCAGAACATACAGATGAATGAAATGACACTAAGCACTCTGCTCCACATGCTGACGATGTTCAATAAGATTTCCCTTCCCTGATTTTATGTGTATCATTGTTTGGGTTTGTTACACAGGTGTCTGTGTGTGTATACATGCTTGTGTGTGCTACATACATGTGTTTGTGTGTGCTACATGTGTATTTATTTAATATGCCACAATGGATGTAAAGTTGAAAAACTAATAGCATACGGATCACATGGTTATGAGTTCAAGTCTTATGGTAGCTACAGTGTTGTCTCTTTCTTCCTTGGGAGACACACATACACACATACACTACTGCTCTCCTTACTAAAGTTTCCATGGCTGAAGAGAAGAGAAAGGAAAAAAATGGTTATAGAAATACTCACACAGATTACATTACATTTCTCTCCCTCCATCACCACCACCTTTACTACCCTCACTTCACAATTGAGTGGTTAAGCTGTTGAAAAATCATTCATCTGTAAAATACAAATTTCCTGAGCAGAGTTGAACTTTTTTCATCTGTACTGGTGGTGATTGCAAGAATTTAGGTAGAAACAGATCTTGTTAAATATCTGCAAACCGCTTGAAGTTTTTTGAATTTGCATCAGATTATTTTCAAAAAATGTAATTTTGATGTAGTTTTTCAGGCTGATGATGAAAACCAAGTTTTTTTTCAAGAAATTTTCAAGAAATTCTATAGGTTCAAGCATGGCTGTGTGGTGAGAAGTTTATTTCCCAACCACATGGTTCCTGGTTCAGTTCCGCTGTGTCTCCTAATGTAGTCTCGGGCTGACCAAAGCCTTGTGAGTGAATTTGGTAGATGGAAACTGAAAGAAGCCCATTGTGTGTGTGCGTGCATGTGCATGTCTTTGTATCTGTGTTTACATCCACAAAACTTAGCAGTCTGGTAAAAGAGACTAATAGAATAAGCAGCAAAAAGTACCAAATAAATAATACTGGGGTCGATTTGATTGGATAAAAAATTTTCAAGGCTGTGCCCCTGCATGGCCACAGTTTAATAATCACAATGAGTTTAATGATCGCAAAGATTAATAATAAAAGAAAATTTTGAAAAAAATCTTCTGGTGCAGTTTTTTTTGCATACTCATGATGATGGAAACCAAATACTTTTTTTCTTTTTCACTCTCTAGAAATTAATAACAAAGAAGATATGAGCATTTAAAGTTACATAAGCCAGTCAAAGACCTCAATTGCCGATGTTGTCATGGAGATCTACACGTGTCTGCAAATAAATAAATAAATAAATAAATAAACAAACATAGGCACAGGTATGGCTGTGTGGTAAGAAGCTTGCTTCCCAACCACATGGTTCCAAGTTTAGTCCCACTGCATGGCACCTTGGGCAAGTGTCTTCTACTATAGCATCGGGCCAATCAAAGCCTTGTGAGTGGGATTTGGTAGATGGAAACTGGAAGAAGCCTGTTGTGTATACATATATATTTACATACACATATATATATGTGTGTGTGTATGTATGTATATATCTGTGTGTGTGTTTGTCCCCCCCCATCACCACTTGATAACTAGCGTTGGTGTGTTTACACCCCTGTAACTTAGCAGTTTGGCAAAAGAGACTGACAGAATAAGTACTAGGCTTACAAAGAATGTCGTAGGGTCGATTTCTTCAACTAAAAAAAAGCACTTTAAGGTGATGCTACAGCATGGCCACAGTCAAACAAAAGAATAAAAGAATAGATTGACTTTAAATGCTTATTTCTTATTATGTAAGCCAGTCAAAGACCACTAATACCAGTGTTGTCATGGAGATCTGCACATGTCTGCAAATAAACGAACAAACACACACACACCTATGCGAGCATAAACCACACATTCATAATATTTAATATTACGAACTCTGCCTTGAGACACACTGAGTCAGTGTTTGTTATTGAGCAGTACAATGTGTTTATGATTATCTTCTACTGGCTTCGTCATTGGTCTATGGCCAAGCTGGGGCACTGCCTTGAAGAATTTTTACTCAAATGAATCAACCCCAGTACTTATTTGTTTAAGCCTGGTACTTATTCTGTCAATCATTTTTGCCAAACTGCTAAGTTGTGGGAATGTAAACACACCAACATGATTTATCAAGTGGTTATAGGAGACAACACAAATACACACACACGCACACACACACACACACAAAAGCCAGGTAGTTATTCTGTTGGTCTCTTTTGCGAAACTACTAAGTTATAGGGACATAAATTAACCAACACCTGTTGGCAAAAAAGAGAACTGAAAGAATAAGTACTAGGCTTACAAACAATAAGTCCTGGGGTCACTTTCTTTGACTTAAAAAATCCCTTCAATGCGGTGCTGCAGCATGGCCGCAGTCAGCTGACTGAAACAAGTAAAAGAAAATAAATAAATAATAAAGGAAGCCTAACCTACAAAAGTATTGCCAGTGCTGACTTGCTAAATAAACTGTCTTGACTTGCTTGCTGACACCATTCATTATATGAGGCATCCTCTTACACTGGAATCACCCAAAAGTGGCTCAGGCCCTGGGTGGAACTACTTGACAGTGAAAGGTCATTGGTTCAAAACAAAGCTATTGACATTGCCTTTGTTCTCTTTGACACATTCTTATTAATCTTACTGGTCAACCTATTTGGAATAATGCCTGCTGCTTACCAGTTCAGATTTCCTTCTAAATACATCCTCTGAGAATACACTTGTCAATCTGTCTGTCTTGCCTGCCTGGCAATCCATTGCTCTCCCTCCCTCTCTCTCCCTCTATAAATATATATATTTTTATATGTGTATTTATGTGTTTGTGTATTTGTGTGTGTATATTTATGTTAGAGTATTTATGTGTGTGTTTGTGTATTTATGTATTGATATGTATGTGTGTGTATCTATTTTGTCATCTCTGCAGTTGTCTACTTATTTCTATATTTAATCAGGCTAATCTACTTATCTTGTCCCATCTTCCTACTTTGCTGTTACTTTATCTATTAGATATGGTGGTGTATATGAGTACATGTATATATCTACACACACACACGTGTGTGTGTGTCTGTTTTTCCATGCTAGCATGAGTTTGACTGTATTATCAAGACATTGTTTTACAGCTGGATGCCCTCCGAGTCGCTAACCCTTACTTGTTTTTCAAAAGTGCTGTGCAATTGGATGATTTGTTAACAGAAGTGACATCATTGCCACTCATCACTTTCAATGGCTGCAAATGTAAACACACACACACATTCCTTTCATCTTCATCATTTAATGTCCATTGTCTGTGCTGGCATGGGTTCGATAGTTTGATTGAGCTGGAAGGCTGCACCAGACTCTAGTCTGATTTGGCATGGTTTTCTATGACTGGATGCCCTTCCTAATGCCAACCACTTCAAGAGTGCAATGGGTGCTTTTATGTGCCACCGGCATGGGTGCTATTTGCATGACACCAGGGTACATTTATGTGCCACCAGCACAGGTGCCAATTTGCATAACACCAGTATCTTCCATGACTGTGATTTTGCTCAGCTTGATGGGTCTTCTTCTCCTCAGGCACAACATAATGCCAAAGGTCTTGGTCATTGCCTCTGTGAAGCCCCATCTACTTTCCACTTCTATTCAAATGGGATTCAAGAGACTGGAAAAGATCATGCTGAAGGCCTCCACAACAATGGGAAGACACTTTAGTTAAATGATTTGGGCAAAGATGAGAGACAGACATAATTAAGAAAGAATGGAAAGTGCATTGTGACTAGCTGTGTATACAATGATGTGTGCCTGTGTATGTATGTATGTATGTATGTATATATATATAGTTCAAACTTACAGAAAACAAAAGATGAAGACAGGTGAGGGGACAACAAGCAGGTGTATTAGTTTAATGCTTGAAAAGAATAGAAAAGTATATATACATACGTAATATTATGTCTTTGAATATGTGTATATGTATGCATCAATATATATAGTATGTGTGTATATGTCTGAATGTTTACATATATGTAGGATGTGTGTGCGGGCATGGCTGTATGGTTAGGGAGCTTGCTTCCTAGCTACATGGTTTCGGGTTCAGTCCCACTGCGTGGCACTTCGGGTAGGTGTCTTCCACTATAGCCCCGAGCTGACCGAAGCTTTGTGATTGAATTCGGCAGGCGGAAGTTACTGCCGTGTGTGTACATGTACGTGTAAGTGCTTGTGCCTCTCCCAAAGAGAGAGAGTGATGATGATGATAGTGTGTGTGTGTGTATGTATATTTACATATAGTGTATGTGTTGTACAGTGTGTATGTATATATATATATATTTTGTTTGTGTGTGTATGTAGAATCAGAACAGCTCCAAACATATATTAAAAGCACACCTATAAAGGATTTTTCATATTTCCCTATTAATCCTACACGTACAGTTCGGTGTATATTAGTATTCTTAATTCCATTATCTCTATCCTGAGAGTGAAATTACAGTAAAATATCATTAAAATATCATGTTATGTCTTGCTTTGCATCTCTGGTGCTCCCATGATCCTTTGCAACAAAACACAAAGCATTCAAAACCTGCTGTTCTACCATTATTTCATTCTGGGAATGGTGCTGAGAAAGCTTTGAGTTGTTAATACACTTTATTCTTTTATTTGTTTCAGTCATTTGATTGCAGCCATGCTGGAGCACCACCATTAGTCAAACAATTCGACCCCTGGACTTATACTTTAAGTCTAGTATGTATTGTATTGGTCTTTTTTGCCGAACCGCTAAGTTACAGGGACATAAACTCACCAACATTGGTTGTCAAGTGATGGTGGCAAGGGACAAACATACACACACATATATATTTTGGATGTGTAATGCCGGTACTCACACTCGGCAGAGTGTAAGTACCTTGAGAGAAAAGCTGGACCTAAGAAGCATCAGTTGTGGTGTGCAAGAGAGACGTTTGCACTGGTATGGTCATGTGGCGAGAATGGATGAAGATAGTTGTGTGAAAAGTGCCACACCCTAGCGGTTGAGGGAACCTGTGGAAGAGGCAGACCCAGGAAAACCTGGGACGAGGTGGTGAAGCACGACCTTCGAACTTTAGGTCTCACTGAGGAAATGACTAGAGACCGAGACCTCTGGAAGTGTGCTGTGCGCGAGAAGACCCGGCAGGACAAGTGAGTCCACAACCCGTGGCCTTCTACATGGGATGGAGCCAGCCTACGTATGCATACCTTCCCTTCTTGGGACACAAAACTCTACTTGTGAAGATGTGTTGAGGCAAGTGAGGATCAGAATCGAAATCGATCAATGGAAATTGCAGATGTGTTACCAGTGCCGGTGGCATGTAAGAGAACTTTCCGTTTCGCGACCGTTGCCAGCACCGCCCCGTTTCGTGTCCGTTGCGAGCCTCGCCTGGCCCTCGTGCCAGTGGCACATAAAAAGCACCATCCGTTCGTGGCCGTTTGCCAGCTCTGTCTGGCACCAGTGCGGGTGGCACGTAAAAAGCACCCACTACACTCACGGAGTGGTTGGCGTTAGGAAGGGCATCCAGGCGTAGAAACACTGCCAGATTTGACTGGGCCTGATGAAGCCTTCTGGCTTCACAGACCCCAGTAGAACCGTCCAACCCATGCTAGCATGGAAAACGGACGCTAAATGATGATGATGATGATGATAGATATATATATATATATATACGACAGGCTTCTTTTAGTTTCTATCAACCAAATCCACTCTCAAGGCTTTGGTTGGCCCGAAGCTATAGTTGAAGACACTTGCCCGAGGTGCCATGCAGTGGGACTGAACCCAGAACCATGTGGTTGGGAAGCAAGCATCTTACCACACAGCCACTCATGCTCCTAATATCTATATTCATAGATACCTTTAATCCCTTAGTACTCAGATTAATCTGTCAAATGTGTCACTTATTTGTTCACATTTTTTCTTAATTAATCCTGCATTATCAAGTAAAAGATAGATGTTGATGATGTCTTCTATCTTTTCCTTATTTCAGTCATTAGACTTTAGCCATACTGGGGCACTGCTTTGAAGAATTTATAGTCAAATGATTCGACCCCTAGTACTTTTTTTTTCTTTTTGCAAAGCCTGGTACTTATTTTATTGGTCTCTTTGTCATGTGGTAGTGGGAGACAGCCGAAGACACACACACACACACATATATTTATACAGTGGGCTTCTTTCAGTTTCTACTTACCAAATTCACTCACAAGGCTTTGGCCAGTACAATGCTACAGTAGAAGACCTACAGTGGGACTGAACCTGGAACCATTTGGTTGGGAAGCAAATGTCTTACCTCACGGTCATGCCTGCACCTATGTTACACCTGTGTCTCTTTGTACACTGTCCTTCCTTCTCTACATTCCACCTAAATTTGTTGTTCTCTACAACTCTCTTACACACACTTTCTCTCTCTCTCTCTCTCTCTCTCTCTCTCTCTCTCCCTCCCTCCCTCCCTCCCTCTTGGTGTCTTGTTAGCTGACATCAGTCCTCAAAACCACTGGTTCTTCTCTCTGAAGACTTGAATCTGAATCCTTCGAAATATCACTTTATGTTGTCATCCTTCCACAGGCACCACTGCCATCACAACTTCTGTATCTCTCTTGGCACCAAGAACCAGAAGCACAACACTTCTCTCCTCTTTCTGCCTTCCTGCAATTTTGATTCTTTCCCTAGAAACACCCACATCCTTACAGAATGTCTTTCTTCAGCCAATTCCTTACATACAAGACTATATAAAAGAGCATCGTCAGCCTTCATGACTTTGCTCTGTTTTTCTGATCCTTCAAGTGTATCGGCTAAAGAGCTGCAGTTGTTTTTGCTGTTGTTGCAGCTTATTCAGGAAACAAATAGAATAAAAGCTTAACCTGTTCATTATCTTCTGCATCCTCATCATCAGCATCATCAGCATTGTTCATGTTGTTGTTAGTAAGAATATCTTCAGCTATTTCTGTAGACTACAACAGAAAAGGTTAACAACAACAACAACAATAATAGACCATTGCAAATACTTAAAGTAGAAATAATATGAGGGAAGAGTTCAGTGGTATTTAATAATTAAATGAGCGTGTGTGTATAAATGCATGCACATTCATGTAATACACACACATATGTGCACGCACGTGCGCACACACACACACAAGAATGAGTTGAAAAGAAGCGTGTGTGTATATATATATATATATATATATATATATATATATATATATACCTACAAACACACATACATAAACACATAGACATGCACACGTGTGTGTGTGTATTTTACATAATGAAAGAAAGAAAACATATATATATATATATATATATATATATGCGTGTGTACACATGCAGATACACATGTGTGTGTATTTTATGTAATGAAAGAAAAAATCTTATACAAATATATAGGAATGCATGAGACAAAAATGAAAAAACTTATGAAAGACAACCCTTTTTTTAATTTTCTTTTCTTTTTTCAACCAGTAATGTTATTGTTTGGTGAGAGAAATAGGTCTGGCAGTTTTGTTGGAGCAATTTGTGAATCGATGTCTGGGGGACTGTAATGAAATTAGAAAGCAAACAATTAACAAGAAAATGTCATCCTAGAAATGCCTGATCCATAGTTTTTTTCTTTTTGCTTTGGACTCTGCCCATGCTGGGGCATCGCCTTTATAGTTGTTTTAATCGTACTATATTGACCCCTCCTGTTTAGGTTAGTTATACCTCTTTATTCAATAGCTAAGGTTATGACTTTTCATTAACAGAAACAATGATATTCACCAATTTTACATTGGTGCAAATGCACTCACAGCCGCACTACAAACATACACATACATGCATGCATGCTCACATGTACACACACGTGTATACACTTGTCGCTGTGGCTGAGAAAATTGCTTCATGTCCAGTCTAGTTGTATGTCACCTTGTGGGAGTATCTTCAGTGATAGCCTAAGCCAACTGAAGCTGCCATGTGAGTGGATTTGATAAATGGAAACCAGAAAAAGCTTGTCTCAAACACACACACATACACAGAGGATGAGATATTTAATGTATACAATGAGATATATGTAATATACATGATGATTTATATATACAATGAGATAAAAGATATATGATGAGATATATATATTTGATTGATTGATTGATTGATTGATTCTAGTTTCAGCTTATGAGCTGTGGCCATGCTGGGGCACCGCCATTTGGTGTTGCTACTTGGTTTCACTTCACGAAAGCTTTCTAGCAACTGCCATTTGGTGCATGAGAGAGTTTGATGCAGCTGCCCTCATCTGCCCCTCCTGCCATGAAGTTGGTTCATCTGGGACACCTGACAGGAAGAGATCCAGCTTCATTTTAAAGACATCTGCATCCACCCCATGCAGGTCTCTCAGGTTCTTCGGGAGGATATTGAAGAGCTGTGGGCCTCGGAAGCCCAGGCTATCACAGAATCTTGTCCTACATCTTGATGGCAAGTTTGGAGTCCTAGGCACCACGCAGTGGCGCCCAGTTCTGGCATTTGCGTAACTCTCGATGCCAAAGTTCAGGACACGTCCCTCCAGGATCTTCCAGATGTATATTATGGCATATCTTTCCTGCCTACGCTCCAGGGAATATAGTTTTAATCTCTTGAGTCTTTCCCAGTAGCTTACATTCTGCATAGAGGCTATCTTCTTCGTGTAGCTACGTTGGATCGCCTCGAGCTCTGTGATCAACTTGACACTGGATGGTGACCATAACTGAGAGCAGTAGTCAAAGTGGCTTAGGACAAGTGTCCTCCAGAGGACCATCATGGTTCTTGTTCTCTTGTTCTAAAGGTTCTGAGGATCCATCCGGCCAGTCGTCTACATTTCATTGCCAATTTAGCAACATGTACATGAAAGGTCGCGTCATCACTCATGTAAATACCTAGGTCACGCACTGATTGTGCCTCTGGGATTGCTATTCCTCCGGGTCCAGTGTATTCATTGGGTATTGCATTTAGTTTTGCATGCTGATAGTATAGAGCTTGAAACTTTTCAGCATTGAACTGCATGCTATTCTTTTCGGCCCACTTGTATATTTTGTCCAGCTCACATTGCAGGTGTTTAGTGTCCTCAGGGTTCTGTATTGCCTGTGAAACTTTTGTATCATCTGCATAACTTGTGTCGTGGCTCTCTGCGTGGCTGAGGGCATGTCTGAGAGGGCCATTATGAACAGTAGTGGTCCCAGAACAGTGCCCTGCGGACACCGCTCACTATTTGCGTGTTAATGGAAGTGGCCCCATTGGCTACTACCACCTGACTTCTATCTTTCAGAAAGTCATGAAGCCATTCTCCCAGTTTTCCAACTATGTTGAGATCACGCAGTTTGTGACATATCATTACATGATCGACTTTATCAAAGGCCTTTGCAAAGTCGAGATATATCACTTCCACATTTGAGTGGTTGAGCAGCCGTTTCAGCACCCAGTCATAGTGTTGTAGGAGCTGAGTTAAACAGCTTCTCCCTGGTCGGAAACCATGTTGGGTGTCGGGCAGCAAGTCATTCTCTTCAAGGAAGGTAATTAGCTTCCTTCTGACTATTCGTTCCATGACCTTACTGATGTGTGAGGTCAGAGAGATAGGTCTATAGTTCTTGGCTTCCGCTCTGCTACCTCCTTTATGAATGGGGCATATTTTACCTTCCTTCAGTTTTCTTGGAAGTTTGCCAGCTGCAAGGAAGCTCTGAAAGAGGAACTGCAGTGGTCTTGCTAGGACTCTCTTACATGCTTTTAGGAGGATTGCCGGGAATCCATCGGGGCCAGTAGCTGAGTCTGTTTTCATTTCATCTATAGCCTTGATTACATCGTCTTCCTTTATATCGATGTAATCTATCGTCGCCGCCTCTGATTTTATATCTGCAGTGGTAAAAAAGTCAGTTGGATTGGTGATTTGGAGATGCCCAAGGGGTGGAGTGAAAACACTCTTGAATTGCTCATTCAGTATTTCACTTACCCTCATTGGTTTTCCTGTAAGTGTGCCATCCTTTTCGAGGAGTGGCCCTATTCTACAGTGCACCGTAGCTGTTTCTTTGGCATACCTGTAGAAAGCTCTGGGGTTAGATTTTATGTTGTCTATAGCCCAGGCTTCTTTGTCTGCTCTTTCTTTTTCATGGGAGAGTTGCAGACATTTTTCGATTTCCAACAGTTTTATTTTTAGGCGGGACTTTTCACTGCTTTCAATCTGTTTGTTTAGGCGATTTGAAAATTTTGTACGCCATCTCATTAAAATTTTCCTCTCTCTGGGGATTTTGTTCTTGTGTACAGTGGCCTTTCTCTCTGAGACACATTTGTAGCATATGGCTTGCATTACAGACATGAATTGTTGAAGTTTCACGTCAATGTCTGGCGAGAAGAGACAGTTAGGCCAGTTTTGTTTGAGGATCTCTTTCTCAATTTGTTTCCATTTTGCCTTATGGTAGTTCAAGCTGGAAAGATTCTGAGGGTTTCTTGTAGGCTGCATGTCCGTGCTCTCTTTTGGCCCGTACATGGTCAGCTCTATCATGTTGTGATCCGAGAGTAGTGTCGGTGTCACTTTCACATTATGGATGAGATCCATGTCATTTGTGAAGCAGAGATCCAGTGTGTTACCTGCCCTGGTTGGTTGGAGTATTACCTGCTCCATGTACAGGGTGTTGATGAGGTTCAGGAGGGACCTCGCCTGTCCTCGTTCACATCTTGTCATTCCTGGGAGAGAAAGGCCCTCGGGCCATCTGACATTTAGCAGATTGAAGTCTCCCATAAGGAGTACACTTATGTGTTGTTCCAATGTGGTTAGAACTTCTTCTATTTTTATAAGGCAGTCTTCAAACTTGCCCACATGGCTTGGGGCATCTGGAGGGCGATATGTAGCACACACAACTACATCAAGTTGCCTAATATGTACAATTAGTGTGTCACACACCGAGTTTGAGTATGACAAGAGGACCTGGGGTGTGAGGTCCTCACGGATGTACATAGCAACACCTCCATGACTCCTTTCTTTCCTGTCGGTCCGTAGTACAGCATACTGTGGTATGTGTAACTCCGCATCTGCTATGTCCGGTTTCAGGTGCGTTTCCGTAAGTGCTATGCATAAGGCTTGATTGCATGCAACAAAGTCTCTCATATATATATATACATATACATACATAGATATATATATATACATACATATATATATATATATACATATATATATATACATATATATACATATATTCGGGCTGAGTACTTGATAATTATAAGCACCTGTGTATACCGTTTGGTGGTGTAGGTGGTGGAGTAAATTGATCAAAATAAAAACATGATGCCAAGGATTCAGCGGTACATATGTTTCAGGCCTTTATTAGACAGATTTATAACAATGCATAATGTATGTCTGTAGCCTTCTTCAGCCACGCACAACAACTTCCACAAGGACATGTGTTACATCAAAAATTCTTGGTTGGGGATGCAAATCCTCTCATTTGCGTACGACATAATGCGGCAACAGCATAGAATTGAAGCGTCCATCTCTTTCTTCTCTCAATGTAGAATGAGGAAATTTGGATGTTGAAGTAATGTAAATAAATTAATAAATAAATACATATATAGACGTGAAGGGACCTGGTAATAATAAGAGTAAATAGGGGTAAAGATGGAGGGGCAAGAATTCAGGACGAAGGATAAAAAATATATAAAAAGTGTAAGTATAGAAAAATATAAAAATGTAGAGTATAAAGATATAAAGAGATATAAGGAGATATAAAGGGGATATAAAGAATATAAAAAAATATAAATGAATATAAAGGTATAAAGTTAAAATAGAAATAAAAATAAAAATAGGAATAAAAATGATAAAAAATGTAAAAAAATATATAAGGATAAGGGATGTATAGTGGTTACGGACCAAACATGGTGGTCAGGAAAATGACAGAATTTAGTTGTAGAAGTTTTGGGTGTCAATAAATCAACCGGGGCGTCTGGGAACCTAGTGTATTGTAAATCAGAGCTGTTGAGCGGTCAATCTAGTTCCTTGAATTAAGTGGTCATCTTGTACATACATACCAGCATGGATACATACACCCATATACACGCGCACATATACGCGCGCATACACAGCTCCAAGCATATAAGCATACATACGTACTCACGTGTAAACATATACAGAAACACATATACACCCACACACATGCGCATATATACATACATACAACAGAATATGCGCATATATACACGGACATTATACGTGTACATATATATACATATATACACACACACGCACATACACATATACATATGCATACACATATGCACATGTATACCTATACATACATATGCATATACACACACCCATATATACATATGTACGTCCATCCTTAGAAACACATACACAGATGCCCACACATACAGGTTTAGATATAAGATATTAAAAGATGTATATAAGAACGCATGTAAAGAATCACACACTCACGTCTATACGTACACGCACGCACGGCTGTGTGTCCATATGTGCGTGTACATATATACTTACATACACACACAGAGACATACGCGCGTATAGGTATAGCTGTAAGATATTAAAAGATGTATACAAATATGTGTAAACATATGCATATAAGAAATCTGCGAAAACATGTGAAAAAACATGTCAAAAAACATGTAAGAAATTTTAAAAAATTATTAAAGAAAATTATTAAAGGAAGCTATTAAAGAAGAGTAACGGGGTATGCACATCCAGACGTAGATGTTTACTCGTACATATATACACATATGTATACGTATACATACGTACACGGACGCACGTATAATCATAAAGCAGATCCATAGATCAGTAAATAAGGGATAAGCAAAAAAATAGACATATATAGAGATATAAAGCGATAATTTAGGGGTAAGAATGAGGGTAAGAATAAAAATTAGAAATAAAAGTAAGAAATACAATATAAAATAAGAAATACAATATAAAATTTATAAGAACTATAAGAATTAAAATAAGGAATGAAAATAAAAATAAGAATAAAAGTAAAGCGAAATAGAATAGGATAAAATAAAATAAAAATATAATCGGGTAAAGCTTAACATGAGATGAAGGAAAAGATAAAAGGTGGTTGAAAGTGTAAAGTTAAATGTGTGTGCTAAAGGTGACCACGTCGGGGCGGGCGGGGGGAACTGAAAATTGGAACGATTGGGAAGTGGAGTTTGGCGGTGTGCGCTCAACATCCGAGTTAGAAATGTGAAAAGGTATAGGTATAGGGAAATAAAGAGTCTAGATAGGAAGAATGTAGGTGTGGGAGAAGAAATATATAGGGAAAAAAAACATATATGGGAGACAAAATATGTATATATAGGAGGAAAATGCAGGGAAATATATATGCACATGCACACACACACACACACATGTATATATATATACATATATGCACACATATATGTATATACATATATACATATATATATATACACATACACACGCACATATAGGAAAGCGGGATGTGCTGGAGCCGACAGGTTGCACCGGGTGGGAGGAAATTGCATGGGGGAGTTGGTATAATAGCCTAAGCTTTGTAGTATTTGAAAGTATTAATAAGTTTGTGTATACAGGAAGGTTTGAACTCTGACCTTTTGTTAATAAGATTGTGTTTGTCTTTGAATTTCAAGATATTCAGGAGTTCTACACAACATAGTTGGCATCCTGCTCTATTATTTAAATAAGGGGCAGCTGATCCGATGATGGACCACCTGAGTTTGAAACCTATGCATTTGTCTTTTAATTCCCAAATTTTTTTAGAAAGAGACGTGCTGTTAGCTTTATGTCTGTGTTTCAGCAAGTACCGGTGGTTGTAGTATCTGGATTTCCAGGATGTTGAGCAACCTATGTAGGTGAGTGTGTTAAACTGGGTACTCACCTCACATGAATATATTACGTTTTTCGCCCTACATGCGCCCCGTAGCGGACACTTGGATGCACATATGCAGTTGCAGTGCATTGCATTACTCGGTCGTGTGCTGTTAATCCCAGGCGGAGGTGTTGCATTACGTGTGGGGGCAATGGTATCCTCCTGGTTGTTGATGGTGTGGTATTGCCTCTGTGTGTTGGTTGGGTGTTATTACTAACTGTTTGGGTAATATGGCTGCCAGTCTGATTATATTGTCTACTGTCTGGATGAGGGGGGTTCGGTTGGTCGCTATAGCTTGCTCTGGATCTAGCTGTTCTAATATTAATATAGTTATGTTTAGCTATGAGGCAGCTCATGTTGGGCAGGGTAGAGTAGGAAATCCTAATAGTTTTGTTGGAGAAGATACTTCTATACTTATGGGTGGGTGGGAAGTTAAATTATGTAAGAGAATATTCTCTATCATTTCCAACAACTTTACACTTTCAACCACCTTTTATCTTTTCCTTCATCTCATGTTAAGCTTTACCCGATTATATTTTTATTTTATTTTATCCTATTCTATTTCGCTTTACCTTTATTCTTATTTTTATTTTCATTCCTTATTTTAATTCTTATAGTTCTTATAAATTTTATATTGTATTTCTTATTTTATATTGTATTTCTTACTTTTATTTCTAATTTTTATTCTTACCCTCATTCTTACCCCTAAATTATCGCTTTATATCTCTATATATGTCTATTTTTTTGCTTATCCTTTATTTACTGATCTATGGATCCGCTTTGTGATTATACGTGCGTCCGTGTACGTATGTATACGTATACATATGTGTACATATGTACGAGTAAACATCTACGTCTGGATGTGCATACCCCGTTACTCTTCTTTAATAGCTTCCTTTAATAATTTTCTTTAATAATTTTTAAAAATTTCTTACATGTTTTTTTACATGTTTTTTCACATGTTTTCGCAGATTTCTTATATGCATATGTTTACACATATTTGTATACATCTTTTAATATCTTACAGCTATACCTATACGCGCGTATGTCTCTGTGTGTGTATGTAAGTGTATATGTACACGCACATATGGACACACAGCCGTGCGTGTACGTGTAGACGTGAGTGCGTGATTCTTTACATGCGTTCTTATATACATCTTTTAATATCTTATATCTAAACCTGTATGTGTGGGCATCTGTGTATGTGTTTCTAAGGATGGACGTACGTGTGTATATATGGGTGTGTGTATATGCGTATGTATGTATAGGTATACATGTGCATATGTGTATGCATATGTATATGTGTATGTGCGTGTGGTGTGTATTTGATATTATATGTACACGTATAATGTCCGTGTATATATGCACATATTCTGTTGTATGTATGTATATATGCGCATGTGTGTGGGTGTATATGTGTTTCTGTATATGTTTACATGTGAGTACGTATGTATGCTTATATGCTTGGAGCTGTGTATGCGCGCGTATATGTGCGCATGTATATGGGTGTATGTATCCATGCTGGTATGTATGTACAAGATGACCACTTAATTAAGGGAACTAGATTAACCGCTCAACAGCTCTGATTTACAATACACTAGGTCCCCAGACGCCCCGGTTGATTTATTGACACCCAAAACTTCTACAACTAAATTCTGTCATTTTCCTGACCACCATGTTTGGTCCGTAACCACTATACATCCCTTATCCTTATATATTTTTTTACATTTTTTATCATTTTTATTCCTATTTTTATTTTTATTTCTATTTTAACTTTATACCTTTATATTCATTTATATTTTTTATATTCTTTATATCCCCTTTATATCTCCTTATATCTCTTTATATCTTTATACTCTACATTTTTATATTTTCTATACTTACACTTTTTATATATTTTTATCCTTCGTCCTGAATTCTCGCCCCTCCATCTTCCCCCTATTTACTCTTATTACCAGGTCCCTTCACGTCTATATTGTATTTATTTATTAATTTATTTACATTACTTCACCATCCAAATTTCCTCATTCTACATTGAGAGAAGAAAAGAGATGGACGCATCAATTCTATGCTGTTGCCGCATTATGTCGTACGCGAATGAGAGGATTTGCATCCCCAACCAAGAATTTTGATGAACACATGTCCTTGTGGAAGTTGTTGTGCGTGGCTGAAGAAGGCCACAGACATACATTATGCATTGTTTAAATCTGTCTAATAAAGGCCCAAAACATATGTACCGCTGAATCCTTGGCATCATGTTTTTATTTTGATCAATATATATATACAATATGTATATAATATATATATATATATATACATATATATATATATATATATATACATACATATATATATATAATATATATATATTTACATATACATATATATATATATAATATACATATAATATATATATATATATTAATAATATACAGATATATATATATCTATATACATATACATATATATATATATATATACATATACATATATTTATATATATATATATATATTCCATATATATATATTATATATACATATATATAATATATATACATTATATATATACTATATATTATATATATATCTATATATATATATACATATATATATACATATATATCTCATCATCGTTTAACGTCCGCTTTCCGCGCTAGCACGGGTTGGACGGTTCGACCGGTCTGGGAAGCCAGGGGCCGCTCCAGCTCCAGTCTGAATCTGGCAGAGTTTCTACGGCTGGATGCCCTTCCTAACGCCAACCACTCCGTGATGGATTGGGTGCTTTTTTAACGTGCCACCTGCACAGGGGCCGGAGGGTCTGGCATCGTCACGATCGGTTCGAGCATTTTACGTGTCAGCGGCACGGGGGCAACGAGGTCCGGGGTACTTTGGGGATCGGGGTACTTTGGGGATCCAGGGTACTTTGGGGATCCGGGGTACTTAGAATGGGTAGGGGGTATGTGGAATTGCTGCAGAAAGCAGGCCCGGGTCTTTGTAGTCACAGCATATCTCCAGAGATTACATCAACCTGTCTTCTCTCTAGCATCTCTACAATCTCACTAGACTTGCCTGTCAATGTACCAACATTGATAGTGCCAACTCTGAAAACTGGGAAGGAGATGTGGGAGGGGACGGGTTGATTCGGCGCCTGAGAAGAGGAGGGTTGTTTGTGGTGGTGATAGTTTTCGTGGTATTTTTCTTTTGATCTCTCTTCCAACCTGACCACGCCGTGGGCAGGAGCTGGTGTTAGCAGTGGACATTCGTTATCGTCACTGAGTAACGTAATTAGGTTAGAGGAAAGAAATACAGATATTCTAGAGTTGAGTTTTGGGAGGGGGGGGTCCAGTTGAGGCGGGTAGTATAGGGAGCAACCAGTGGGGAAGGTTGGGTAAGGAGGAACGATGGCAGGAAGGATTGGTGTAGGTTCGTAAGAAATAAAAAACGTAGGATATTACGAGGCGGAAGGGTACTAAAAGGGGATGGTCGGATTGAGGCAGTGTCAGGAGGAAGCAAAGATCGGTGGGCAGTTGAGCTATGGCGCTAGCAGCTTGTCTTTTCACAGTGAAAGC
>NC_043009.1:22772264-22789764 GCF_006345805.1 Octopus sinensis | reverse complement strand
TTATAAGGATGCTACCATAAGCAAAACACGAGCTTACATTGTCGTCCTGAACAATCCAATTCTTCATGCTCCACAAATTTGGTCACTTTTTCCAAATGTTCTTCCTCAAAAGCTTCAGCATGTTGCAGTAGAACTCTTGATTGATAGTCTGGCCCTGGGGGATGAATTCTTGATGCACAATACCACATTTCTAGAGGCAAAGCTCATGAGAAGTCTTCCGGATCACTCATCATCTTCTTGCTTTTCGTTCTTCCGATTTTGAAGTGCTCGTGACACTCGAAACATTGTGTACAACCCATTGCCTTGCTGCTGTAAGCTTGCCAAAGCATGCTCACTATCTCTAGAGCAGACAACAACTAGTTTAATACAAAATTTCACATTGGCTCTTTGTTCCTGTCCATGACAAAATCACACACTACAGCATACACGTGATCACAAACAAACAAATTTCACAATTTGCAAAGTAAACACAGCGATGTCACTTGACACACTGCTAGCTTTCACTGCACATGCAGCTGTGTTCTGCCATCTGTTGGCACACTACAGAACTAGTCCAGAAACATTTTCACACCACTTCATATATGCATGTGTGTATTTCTGTCTGTGTTTGTCTTCTACCACCACTTGACAATTGGCGTTGGTGTCTGACAATATAAGTTCCAGGTTTTAAAAAATAAAAAGGTAAAAAACCAGCCCATTTATATGTACCTTTCCTTCATTGGACACTAAACAATGCTTGCGAAGACCCATTGAGGCAAGTGAAATTGAAATCAAATTCGATGATGACTGGCATCCGTGCTAGTGGAGCGCTAAGAGTAACATACGAGCGTGATCATACGAGAATACCATACAAGCTGGCCTCTGTGCCGATGGCACATAAAAAGCACCATTTGAGCGTGGCACGTAAAAGCACTCGCTACACTCTCGGAGTGGTTGGCATTAGGAAGGGCATCCAGCTGTAGAAACTCTGCCAGATCAGATTGGAGCCTGGTGCAGCCATCTGGTTTGCCAGACCTCAGTCAAATTGTCTAACCCATGCTAGCATGGAAAGCAGATGCTAAACGATGATGATGATGATGTAAGGAAGTAAGTATTTTATTTGAAGAAAAACTGCAGTCTAATGACTAAAACAAACAAAAGAGAAAATATATCAAATGGTAATGTTAACGCCATACAGAATTAACATGATATTGGCTGCTGGAAGATCAGGAGTGTAACTATGATACACCTGTACTATTTGAGATACTGAATTAGCATTATATTTCTTCCATATTCTTCAACAGTTCTACAAATACAACACCATGTTTATAATATCAATGTGAATGTGTACTTTAGACAGGAGAGAGAAAAAAAATATACCCCACCCCACCCCTGCCGCCAAAAAAAAAAACACCTGAAAAATATAATCTTGGCAATAACATCAGTTTCCAAGAAACAATTGGCTTCAGTATTTGGAATAAGATTTTTTCCCCTTCTTTTAATGTGCTATGTATGTGAAGATTGATAATTAAAAACAAAAGTTCATCTCCATGTGCTGTGTGTTGTAGTGCCAAGTCTTCATATGAAAACCTTTATGTTTTACATTTATTCTTCTGATCTTTGGGGGGCTTTTTGTTTTTATTTTTGTGTGTGCAGAGGAAAGAAAGGGTGGCAGATTCAAACTATCTTATCATTGATAACCCTGCAAAAGAATTACTTGTTCCTTCGTCGCCACTCTACCTGCACCATGCCATTCTTCAGACAAGTATCTACAGCCGGAATTAATAAAAAAAGACAAAATGAATACCTGCTGCAGACTTAGATATTATTAAACTCTTATCTTTTCAAGATAGGATTCTCTGATCTTTAAACTCTCTTCTTTCTACAACACAACAGTTTCTGATAACTTCCAGGGAAATCACATCTGGGGGTGGGGGTTGATTTGTTTGTTTTTTTCTTTTTTTATCCCAATTAGTTTCGTTAATTGGTTTGACCTTCAATAACAACAACTTACAATTCATTGCCAGTTATATTTTGGTATAAAGTGTGTGCATGAGAGGGAAAACAACAACAACAACAACAACAAAGAAGACCAAAATAGCAACATAAGTGCCAGACAAAGAAATGGAAGATGTTACAAGAGAATGGTATATGATGGAACATAGAGTAAATTTAGTAGATTACTCTTTTACTTGTTTCAGGTGTTTGACTGTGGCCATGCTAGAGCAACGCCTTTAGCCGAGCAAATCGACCCCAGGACTTATTCTTTGTAATCCTAGTACTTATTCTATTGGTCTTTTTTGCCGAACCGCTAAGTTACAGGGACATAAACACACCAGCATCGGTTGTCAAGCGATGTTGGGGGGACAAACACACACACACACACACACACACACATATATATACAGGGTATGGCCTGGTCAGCCTGTAATGACATGCATAAGATCTGGTCATCACATCTAAGTAGAGACTTCAAACTTGAAATCTTCAAAGCCACAGTCGAACCAATTCTACTATATGGCTCAGAAACCTGGACGTTATCAAAGAAGCTTGAGAGGCGGTTGGATGGAACCTACACTTGCCTCCTTATGAGAGCTCAAAATCTCTCGTGGAGGCGCCATCCAACCAAAATGCAAATATATGGGAAACTACCACCTGTGTCATCTCTTGTGAAAGGTAGGAGAGTCCAGTTTGCTGGACATTGTTGTAGAGCTGAAAAAGAAGTAATTTCTACTCTTCTCCTCTGGAAGCCATCTACTCGCAATACCAGAGGGGGCACATCTCCTACCCTGATGTAATTTCCAGGGATACAGGCATCCAGCAACAGGACCTCCGTAATGCCATGATGGACCATGAAGTCTGGCGTAGCATGGTAAATTCCATTGTCTCGACCACGGTCGAACAATGATGATGATGATACATATACATATATACAATGGGCTTCTTTCGGTTCCTGTCTACCAAATCCACTCACAAGGCTTTGGTTGGCGCGAGGCTATAGTAGAAGACACTTGCCCAAAGTGCCATGCAGTGGAACTGAACCAGGAGCCATGTTGTTGGGAAGCAAGCTACTTACCACACAGCCACTCCAGCGATTAAATGACAGGAGATCACAGACAAGGGAACTGACAGGAAGTTGGACCACTAGAAGATGAAAGGTCCATACTATGAAACTTGTCACAGGTACTACAAACTGCTATTGTGGGGTACCTTGGGATGTATGTGTCTTTGTGTCTGTGCTTGTCCCCTACCACTGTTAGACAACCGGTGTTGGTGTGTTTACGTTCTCATAACTTGGCTGTTCGAGGAAAGAGAGAGAGAGAAAGAATCAATATTGGGGTTGATTCATTCAACTAAATTTTTTCAAGGTGGTGCTCCAGCATGGCCACAATCTAATGCTCGAAAAAAAGTAAAAGTGTGTAGTTGAGAAATTTGCTTCCCAACCACATGTTCAGTCCTGCTGCAAGTGTTTGCTACTATGGCCCCAGGCTGACCAAAGCTTTGTGAGTAGATTTGATAGATGGAAACTGAAAGATGCCTGTCATATATCATCATCATCGTTTTCATCATTGTTTAACATCCATTTTCCATGCTGGCATGGGTTGAACGGTTTGACTGAGGTCTGGCAAGCCAGGAGGCTGCACCAGGCTCCAATCTGATCTGGCAAGATTTCTACAACTGGATGCCCTCCTTAACACCAACCACTCCGTGAGTGTAGTAGGTACTTTTTACGTGCCACCAGCAAGGGAGCCAGTCAGGTGGCACTGCCATCAACCACACTCAAATGGTGCTTTTTATGTACCACTGGCATGGGAGCCAGTCAGGTGGCACTGGCATCAACCACACTCGAATGGTGCTTTTTATGTGCCACCAGCATGGGTGCCAGTCAGACAGCACTGGCATCAACCATGCTTGAATGATGCTTTTTACGTGCCACAGGTACAGGTACCAGTCAGGTGGCACTGGCATCGATCATACTCGAATGATGCTTTTTACGTGCCACAGGTACGGGTGCCAGTCAGGCAGTACATGCATCAGCCATGTGTGTCCGTGTTCTTGTTATCATGTGATAGTTGTAAATGAGTGCCACTGTCATACAAGCAGTGTCGTTCATTTCCAATATTCTGCAAAAACATGTCTGACCATGGAGGAAAATATTAGCTTGCTTGGAAACAGATGAAGGTTGGTGACAGGAAGGGCATCCAGCTGTGGAAAAAACTGCCTTAGTAAACACCATCCAACCCATGCCAGCATGGAACATAGACTTTCAATGACGATGACAATGATCAAATGAATAAGAGCTGTTTGAAGACCTAAACTCATTTATGTCAAACAGTTATAACTAAATATTGACTGACGATGCTTCTAAAAATAGCAGACAAGCTTTCTGTCTTCAGAAATGGGGACACTGAATATTATAGATCATGGTATAATATGCATGGAAAGAACAAAAAAGTAAACGAGCACCCAGAATGCATGAACCTCTGCCAAGGCAACACTAATGTCCTCTCAACGATAAGACAGAGATGATTTTTAAAATGAGAATATCTGAAATAACTTCGACTGTTCTCACAAACGAGAATACTAAAAATGAACCTGAAGGCTCTCAAAAATTAATAAAAAAAAACAGGAAAAATAATACAGAATCTTTGTCCGATACCGGATTGATCCCAAAATCTTATCAGTTCATGCCAGTCATGAGGCCAGATATCCCTGAAAGTTTCATCCGAATCCCTCCATTGGTTCTTGAGATATCTTGTTCACAAACAAACAAACAAACAAACAAACACAACTGAAAACAATACTTCCACCTTCAGTTATCATCTTTAGTCTGCTCAAGCAGGTCTGACCTAGGGCTAAACAACAACAACAAAAAACGAATTGGAACAGAGGCCCTTCAAGATAGGAAAAGAAACTAGGACAGGCTTTGTGAGTTGTAGGCATATGTTTCTTTAATCTGGGAGTACAGGTGACATTCGACTGTATATCAAAAATGTCCTTTAGCAATATGCTATTCTTTCTTTCTCCCAATAGATTAAGGAATTGTCTGTGACATTGATAATACTTTCAAAGTGATTGGTAGAGAGAAAGAGAATGATAGACAGGGAGAGAATGAGAGCCAGAGAGAGAGAGGAAGCAAAAATGAGAGAGAGTGAAAATGAGAACCAGTGCTTGAGAGAATGAGAGAGAGGGAGAGAAGTGGGGGGGGAGAGAATGAGAAACAAGACAAACAGAGCAAGGGAGAACAAGAGACAGAGAGAGAGAGACAGCAAAATAGAGAGAGAGAGAGAGAATGGGAGACAGAGCAAAAGAGAGTGAAACACAGCGAGAAAGAGAGAATCGGAACTAGAGAGAGAGTTAGTGGCAGTGGTGGTGGGGCAGAAATCGCTAGCTATCGTACTTTTTATATATATATATATCTGTGTGTGGAAGAGGGGGCAGTGGTTGTAGTGGTGGTGAATGTGTGTGTGTGTGTTATCCAATATATTTGTCACATACCAGTGTTACATTGATAACTCTATGTAACAGATCTGGCTCTGCCAAAATTAGCCTTGGCTCATATCAAGCTGTTCAAAGCTATTGTATTAAAAATTCAAGGCTGCCTCTTATCAAATTTCACTCCCCCTTCCTTCTGAATTGCTTCATATAAGATGCACACACACACACACATCTGTTTGTAGTCATGACTCTGATACAGAGTAAAGCAAGCTATTTTTAATTATCATTACAATTTTTATTTGTGTGTGTATGTGTGTGTGCATGCGTGCATGTGACAATTTGTGAAGAAACAGTTTAACTCTGTAATAAATCTGTGTTTTATTGAGGCAAGCTATCTTCTTGTGTTTGTCATAATTCTTCTTTATTACATAATCAAAATCCTGTTTTTTTGTGGTTGATGATTCATTATATCATGCTGGTCTGCTTCTCAAATGACAATGAGAATGTTTGGACCATCATGAAGCATGGCACCTCATAAAGAAAGTGTATGGAGCTTTGTGTGTGTGTGTGTGTGTAAAGGCACGTGGCTTTGTGGTTAGGGCATTCAGGTCACGATGGTAAGGGCAAGTGTCTTCTGAATGAAATTAGTAGACAAACAGCATGCAGAAGCCTATTGTATGTGTGTGTAAATATCTATGTGAAATCATGTAGCTTAGTGGTTAGGGTGTTTTGCTCAAAATCATAAGGTCATGAGTTCAATTCCCGGTGATACATTGTGTCCTTGAGCAAGACACTTTATTCCCCGTTACTCCATTCCACTCACCTGGCAAAAATGAGAAGTACCTGTATTTCAAAGGGCCAGCCTTGTCATATTCTGTGTCACGCTGAATCTCTCTGAGAACTACGTTAAGAGTACATGTGTCTGTGGAGACCTCAGCCATTTGCATCTTCACTTCATGTGCAGGTTGTTCCGTTGATCGGATCAACTGGAACCCTCGTCATTGTAACCAACGAAGTGCTAGCTTTTTGTGTGTCCTTGAGCAAGACACTTATTTCACATTGCTCCAGTCCACTCAGCTGGCAAAAATAAGAAGTACCTGTATCTCAAAGAGCAAGCCTTGTACATTCTGTATCACGCTGAATCTCCCTGAGAACTATGTTAAGGGTACAAGTGTCTGTGGATTGCTCAGACACTTGCACATTAACTTCATGAGCAGATTATTGCATTGAGTGGATTAACTGGAGCCTTCATTGTCGTAACCAATGGAGTGCTAGTGTGTGTGTTATTGTTTAACGTCAGGTCAGCTCTGACCTGAAGCAAACCTATAATCAAAGCCATTAAACCAAGACTGACCTGTCTTTTATTCAGACATTGATGATGATGATGATTGTATTAACCTTTTACCATTTACTTATAAATGACTTGAAAAGTTTAACCAAACAAATCAATTTATTTTTCGAAGTCTGGTACTTATTTCATTGATCCCGTTTGCCTAACTGCTAGGTTATGGGGACAAACCAACACTATTTGTCGAGTGGTAGTGACACACACACACATATGATGACTACCACGCAGTTTCCAGCTACCAAATATACTCCCAAGGCATTGCTTGGCTTGAGACTATAATAGAAGACATGTCCTAGGTGCTGTGTCATGGGACTGAACCCCAAATCATGTGGCTGTAAAGTAAGCTTCTTAAGCACACAGTCATGCCTGCACTTGTACCTAGAACTAAATTATTCAAAATTATGCTTCTCTTTTATAAGCCTGTAAGGCAGTGGTTTTCACTGTGTCTGTAAGTAACTTGTCACAAAGTTGCTTAATTCCTAAATAATCAGGAATTATGAAACGTTTGGTGAAATGATTTAGTTGATAGAAAATAAAATATACTGTACTGAAATTTTTCTCCCTTTCCTCTTTTATTTGTTTCAGTCATTTGACTGGCCATGCTGGAGCACTGCCTTTAATCAAGCAAATTGACCCCAGGACTTATTCTTTGTAAGCCTAGTAGTTATTCTATTGGTCTCATTTGCCAAACTGCTAAATTACAGGGATGTAAACACACCAGCATCGGTTGTCAAGCGATGTTGGGGGGACAATCACAGACACACACACATATATATATATATATATATATATACGACAGGCTTCTTTCAGTTTCTGTCTACCAAATCCACTCACAAGGCTTTGGTCAGCCCGAGGCTATAGTAGAAGACACTTGCCCCAGGTACCACGCAGTGGGAATGAACCCGGAACCATGTGGTTGGTAAGCAAGCTACTTACCACACAGCCACTCCTGTGCCTATATTAAATGTAAATATTATCTTACCTGTAATAATCCTTTCTTATTTTGGTGTGAGGCCAATAGTTCTGAGGGGTTGGGAAGTTGACTACGTTTCCCCAGTGCTCAACTGGTATTCATTTCATCAACCTCAAATGGCTGAGAGACAAAGTCAACCTCAGTGCAATTTGAACTCAGAATGTAATGACGGACAAAATTCTGCTAAGCATTTTGCCTCACCTGCTAATGATTTCTGTCAGCTTGCCATCTTAATAATAATAATAATAATAATAATAATAATAATAATAGTAATAGTGGGTTCAAATTTTGGCACAAGGCCACAAATTTGGGGGGAAGAGCAAAGTCAATTACATTGAACCCAGTGCTCAACTGGGACTCATTTCATTGACGCTGAAGGGCTAAGTTGTCCTTGGTGGAATTTGAACTTAGACTGAAATGATAGATGAAATGCTGCTAAGCACATAGCCTTTCATGCTAATGGTTCTGCCAGCTCGCCACTTTTATCTTTCATGTAATTATGGCATTTTGAAACAAGATTTATATTTATTCCTTCTAAACAACAGTCTTTGTTTCAATTAATTTTTAAAATAATGAGGAATTCAGTACCATAACTTTGCCATTATTAAGCTGGTGTTTGGAGCATAAATCCATGTGAAATAAATCTCTTTAAAACAGGAAGTTGGTATTATAGAACTAAATGCGGTCTTAACCCTTTTGTTATCATATTTTTCTGGTGAACTACTCTCCCTTGAAAATTATGAGAATTTAATGAAACGCATATGTGATTATTAACCCTTTCGTTACCAAACCGCCCAAAGCCGCCTATTCATATTTAAATGAGAATATCAGAGCAAATCTCTTTAGTACATTCGTGAAAACACGTGATTATACTTTGTAAACAGTTCATCTACAGTTTTGTACAATGATCAACGTGTAATTTTAATTCCCTGAATTTTGGGAGATTTTTTTCCACATTTTTTTCAGCATTGATTTTTCTTCAACTTTGAAAATGGATTGGAGTCTCATGTTATCAAGCATTGATTCCGAATTGGAAAATTTGTGAAACAAATACTGGGTACTGTTGTGGATTTAGTTTTTATACAGGGAAACTAATGTTAGTCAGCATGGCTTAGGGTATGATGTGGTCTGGAAGTTATTGTTTGAAGCGATCAATGCGAAAACAAACTTACGCAAAATGTAAACAAACACAAAATGGGGGTTCAAATTTCGGAAAATTTGTGAAGCAAATACTGGGTACTGCGTGGATTTAGTTTTTATACAGGGAAAATAATGTTAGTCAGCATGGCCTAGGGAACGATGTGGTCTGGAATTTATCACTTCCATACCATAACCAGGGCTGTATATTATTTTTTGACCGATTTCTTTAGTTCGGTCAAACTTACGGTGGATTCCAGTATTTCACTTTATTCCACCTTTATGGTACACCTGTTGTGCGTTAAATTCAACTGATGATATAGTGATGTGCACAATTCTTCTTTATCAAAATTTTGTTGCATACCCATTTGAATATTAGCTGATGATTCATTTTCTATGGTGATGTTTAAACAAAATTTTAATATTTTTACCTTTTGCTCAATTTAAAATTTTAATAGTTTTACCTTTTGCTCAATTTACCTGGATTTACCTGTAATTAAAGTCACTTTGAGACAAAAGTTATGCAATAGAATTGATTAAGAACCCTTTCTTTAATTATGTTCCAAATATCACATTAATATGTTGATAAGTAAAAAAGTTACAGTTATTTAATGAAACAAGCCTAGATTCATGATTATTTTAGAATTTAATTGAAACTCATGAGGGGTGTATTTTGGTCAGAAATGTAGTAACGAAAAGGTTACGTTTTGAATAGTCTGCAAAATTTTGATGGTAGGTTTTAATTTAAATTGTTTTAAAATGGAAGGTTTGTTCTGTAGAAGCAAAGGTGGTCTCACACAAGTTCTATTCAAAAGGTTAAGTTTTGACACTATCAGCAAATTGTCTGTTGGCATCACGCTTTCAAATTTGTGTGGAATAAGCGAGCCATTACTTGAAAACTAGGCAAGAGGTAGCAACAGGAAGAGCATCCAACAGTAGAAAATGTGTGTGTATGTTTATATATGTGTGATTGACTAGACTATCAGATGTTATTATACATCGTTGGTTACAATGCGCTTTGCATCATTTTAGCTTTCAAATGATGCCACCCTGCTTGTTAGGTGAGCAGACCAACATTCCTCACCTGATCAGAAGGCTTCATTACAAGGATACTTAGCTGAGTGGACTGGAGGACCATGGAACAAAGTGTTTCACTCAAGAACACAAGGCGTCATCCTGTCTGAGAATTGAACTCACAATCTAGCAATCATCAGTGCAACATCCTAACCAGTATGTCACACACCATTTTCACACACACACACACACACATATCTGCATGGCTGTGTGGTAAGAAGCTTGTTTCCTAACCATATGGTTCTGGGTTCAGTCCCACTGTGTGGCACCTTGGGCAAGTGTCTTCTATTATGGCCTTGGGCTGACCAAAGCTTTGTGAGAGGATTTGGTAGACAGAAACTGATAAACACATGTGAATCGTTGGAGATTTTTTTCCTCCATCTTCCTTTTCTATTGGACTTTCCTGTTTCTGAGTAAAACCACCTTTCTTTCCTTCCCTGAGTGCCTAATAATACTTTACATGTACCACGTCCTTGTGTTGTTGTTTTTTTGTGTTCTTATTTTTTTATTTACGTGTGTGTGTCTGTGTTTGTCCACGCATCACTGCTTTGACAACCATTGTTGGTACGTTTATGTCCCTGTAACTTAGCAGTTTGGAAAACAAGACTGATAGAATTAGTACTAGGTTTACAAAGAATAAGTCCTGGGGTCGATTGATTAGACTAAGACCGTTCTATATATATCCATGGTTTGCTAGCTTGAGAAAACTGAAAAAAAAATCTGTCAAGCTGGGATTAAACTTGAGTTCAAGAAAATATTTCTTATAGAACTTTGTTGCGGGGTACCCCATCTGCATGAAATTTAGATTCAGAAACAAAATCATTGCATTGTATCTCAGTAAGTTCCATTGGAAAATTTTCTTGTGTAGGTGTGGGGCTGTGTGGTAAGAGGTTTACTTCAAACAACTCACATGGAGGAAGACTTCCATCCTTAGCTCATCCCCTTGTCTTCCTTCCTTTTCCTCTCTTCCTCCCCTCCTCTACCGCCTTCATTTTCTTTCTCCATCCACCTCACCTTCTACCTCCAACTTTCTCCATCATGGATATAATTGACATAACTTTCACTTAAAATTAAACCCCTGATGGTTTCCTTTGTTGTGATCCCAGTTTTGTATAGCCTCACCCCCTAGCTCATCCAACATGATCCATGTTGAACACAGCTGGCATGTGATCTTGATAGTTAATAGCCTTCCCATAAAACGACCAAAATTTCTTTAAAAAAAAAACATTTTCATTACAGTTGTTATAAATTTAATTAAAAGAAAAATCAAGTGAATGCCTTAACTTTCACAGTTCCTGAGAAACCAGAGCACAGATATTGAAGACAATCAACCACACAAACAAACAAAAACAGTGGCACCTAATTTTTGAGTGGTTGAACATTTTTTTTTCCCCATTAATGCAAGTGCCTTCTACTGTAGCCCCTGGTTGACCAAAGCCTGGTGAGTGGATTGTTGTAGGTGGACTGAAACTGAAAGCAGTCCCTCATTTATACATATGTTCACCACTTAAAAGTGGATGTTCCATTAAAACACAAATGCTGCAATGTTTACCCAAGAGGGAAAATTCTCATACAGTTATACAGGGTGGCCCAAAAGTAGGTTTACAGTTACTCAACTATCTCTTTCGCATTCATATATTAACAGTTTAGATCTTAATTATAAAAAAATATGAAACCATTATTCTATGTTAATGTAGTTAACTTTGTCAAGTTCCCGCTTCAGGTTGTAAGATAGAAATTTAAATGTAATAAAATGTTTTAAAAGAAATTTGAAGTGCCACCATGATAACTGTAAACCTACTTTTAGGCCACCCTGTATGTTCTAATGCAACATCCACTTTTAAGTGGTGAATATATTATCGTCTGGTATTAATACTGCCTCTGTCACTCTATTTTCATATATCTCTATATTATAATTCTGAAATGCCAAAAGTTTGTTTGTTTGTTTGTCTGGTTTTGGCATCGAGAACGGGTTAAAGGCCACTAGATCCCGTCAGATTGACTCCAAAATTTACAGGGACATGTAAAATGAGGTGAGGATGCGAGTGGGCTAGGTTAGAAATCCCCATCTTAAAAGGTGTCGTTGCTCGGGCCAAAAACGCACTTTGACAAGTCTACTCTCATTCTTTTATGTGTCTGTCTTCCTCCATCACTCACTCTCTTTCCTCCCTTTCTTTCACATTCTATCTATAATGTTGTGTCACAGCGTCCTATATACTCCTCCCCGCCTTCGACAGCACTTTCACACACTCTCTCTCTCTCTACGTCTGTCTGCATTCATAGATAGAAGTATCATCGCCAACATCACCACACAATCATGAGAACGAATATTATGAATCAGATATTTATTGGGTTGATTTATATATGTGTGTGTGTGTTCTATATATAAATATGTGTATATAATGTATATATACAAAGTGTATATATCTGTATTTATGTATATTAAACTTTTTAATACTTTTAAATTTAAATTATATTTTTATTCTTATGTTTTGTTTTATGTTTTTCACTGTTTGATTTGCCTAATAGTGGTTTTATCTCTAATTTAATTTATATATATATATAATTTGTATACAAATATGCACACCTATGTTAAAATTGCTGGCGAGTTTGCATGGCAACTATTTTTTTCCTCAAATGAAAGGCGTGACCTCTAGGACAAAATTCCTCATCTTATAAAATGTGGCCCGATTAGACCCGAATGAAATCGGGTTATATTAACCAAAATGTGAAAAGAGGTCTAAATGGGGCTTGAAGGGGATTAAAATTTACAGGAGCGGGTGTTTAGGAATTCTCTGTTACATCAGGCTAAAAAATTTGCGCCAGCCTTTAAATCGTCAATGTGATGCTGTCCATGATGAAGAAGTTTTGAATGCTTGCCATGGTGAATCTACTTTCGTGAGAAAGAATCACTTCAAAGCTTGGTGTTTAGGAATTTTCTTTTACATCAAGTTCAAAATTTTACGCCAGCCGTTAAACTGTCAATATGTTGCTGTCCGTCGTTAAGAAATGCCAGCCATGGTGACTCTACTATCCTCAGATTCTATCCCTTCAAACTTTGGTTTCCAATACTTTTTTTATTTATATTCAGCTCGCAAGTTCGTCTGTCCCTTTTAAATGTTAGCGTTTTGCTGTCTGCCTTGAAGCAGACCTTTCCATTGTCACTGCCTGATATTTATGATTGATCTTTCAAAACATATTCTTTCTCAACTCACTCAAGATCTTTTGTTGTTTATAAATGGGAGAGAGATAGATAAGGATAGAGAGTAAGAGAGAGAGAGTTCGAGAGAAAGGAGGAGTAAGAGAGTGGGAAAGTGAGAGAGTGGGAAAGTGAGAGAGAAACAAAGAGGGAGAATCATAATAATCACCATCGTTTAACGTCCGTTTTCCGTGCTAGCACGGGTTGGATGGTTTGACCGGGGTCTGGGAAGCTAGTAGGCTGCACCAGGCTCCAGTCTGATCTGGCAATGTTTCTACAGCTGGATGCCCTTCCTAACGCCAACCACTCCGTGATTGTAGTGGGTGCTTTTTTCGTGCCACCGGCACAGGTGCCAGGGGTGGGGGGTATTGTCAGCGGCCACGATCAGTTGGTGCTTTTTACGTGCTGAAAGGAAGCAACAACCACACTCTTACCTGCGCGTAGAGTGGGTCACCTTTAGCTAGTATATATATATATATAATATATATATATATATATATATATATTGGTAAAAACGGTAAATAACAAAAGAAAGAAAGAGACCTCAATATTATGTAAATAGAGGAAATTTATCTATAGCGTCATTTGGCATTCGAAACTGAGTTTTATCTTGCCTATGGTATAATTGTAACATATTATTTTATATATATATATATATATATTATATATATATATATATAGATCGCTAGCCACTACACACATTTTTTTCTCTCCTTGTTTTTTCTGTGTCCCTTTCTGTAGAAGAGCGTAGGCTCGAAACGTAAAAGACTTTTTCTATTCCTGAGCTTTATACTAATACATCTGTTTGTTTTGTACACCACCTGTCTTCATCTTTTGTATTTTCATAAACTCTCCCTATATATATATATATATATATATACATATATTACGGAGATGTACTCGCATAGCAAGTAATTTGATCTGAGATCGTGTGCTGAAACGAAAACAATTGCAGCGTGGAAGGTGTTTATAAGCCATTTAAGAAACACACAAAAGCCGTTCGATTCACTTCAACATTTAAGTTTAATTTGTCAAAATATTTTCGTCGCTAAAATCCGCGACCTGTTCACTGACAAAGTCCGTGCTGCATCTAAGAAAGTAACAGTTAGTTCGTCATATATATGTACGTATGTATGTGTGTATGTATGCATACATGTGTGTATGTATGTATGTATGCATGTACGTACATACACCTGTGTATGCATGTATGTATGTATGTATGTATGTATGTATGTATGTATATATGTGTGTGTATATGCATGCACATACACTCTATAAAACATAAAGCTATAAACCTGTAGCGATGGATGGATGTAGAGTGACCACTCATCACAAAGCTATCAAATTTCAACTTCCTACCGCCGAAGTTAGAAAGTGATTTATGACGCTTACTCCCAAAACTATACCCTAAAATCTATTATCAGATTTTTATCTCTATATCACAGAACTATTGTTTTACTATTGTGCATATGTATGTATGTATGTGCGTATGTATGTATGTATGTATGTATGTATGTGTGTATGTATGTGTGTATGTACATACGTACGCATGTGCGTATGTATGTATACGCGCTCGTGTGCATGTGCCCATGTATGTGTGTGAGTACATGTACGTGCGTATGTACGTGTGTATGCCCACACGTAGGTATGTATGTATGTTTGTATTCATGTGCTACGTATGTATGTGAGTGTCTAGGAGAATGGGCAGATGTGTCTGTGAGAGTATGTGTATGTGAACGTATGTCCGTGTACTGGCATGTGTCCGTCCAAGTTGTGTACATGACTGTTACTTTGCTGAAGGTTGTATACATATTTACATATATGTTTGTATAGACGTACACACACATATATATATGTGTGTGGGTGTGTGTTTGTTCCTCTCATCATCGTCTAACCGTGAATGGATAGAACGCCTAGGTGCAACTGTTCGTATCAAACAACGTCTGCTCATACCGTTGTATATAACTGCACATACGCGTTGCAACCCGTATGTAAGGACTACAGGTAAAAGGGAGAGAGAGAGAGAGAGGGGTGGTTATAGAATAGTCCTTCTGAATGGGATCTGGATGTTATTCCATTCGGACTTTCGGTTGAGAGTAGGTTTGTATTCTTGTATACAAACAGCTTCTGTGACTTGTCTCAACATTGCATCGGTGGGGTGTGTTGATAGGATGTTCAACTTAAGCTCCCCTAAGGATCCCTTGTGGCAGTCTACAGCATTTTGGTAGAAGATGGAGTTTGGCTTCCTTTCAATGTAGTTGTCCAGGTGTTCTTTGAACCTATCATTGATGCTTCTAGAGGTCTCACCTACGTATAAATCAGGTAGGATGTCTGTTGACAACATACCTAATTACATCTCGAACATGCAACCACACATCAGAGACATGACAGAAACCACAACACTCGAATATATCGAGAACGAAAAGATCGTCAATGCTCACATGGGGATGTGGAGTATAATTCTCCAGTCGGAGAAGCGCACAGCTAACAACTTCTTAACCACCAACAACGAAATCCCACCCCTATATGGCCTTCGCAAAGATCACAAGAGCCACACGGATCACATACTTGGGCCACCCACCCGACCCGTTTGTGGTGCCAACAATGCAAACAACCACAAAATATCATACTTTCTCTCACAATTCCTACGACCGTTAATAGAACTATCTGTGGATGTATGTGACAGTACTGAGGACCTCCTTAGCAGGATCCGCGAATGCAACAACACGTGTGACCTCAAGAACCACATCGTGGGTAGCATGGATGTGGTATCACTATACCCCTCCATCGATATAGACTTTGCTGTCGATAAATGTATAGAAATAGTTAGTGAGAGTGGTATGATATTTAAGAATGTGGATGTATATGAACTAGGGCTCTTCCTGGCCCTGACGTGTACCAATGAATACCTGTCGCGCAATAACCTTCTACACCTGGACAACTACATTGAAAGGAAGCCAAACTCCATCTTCTACCAACATGCTGTAGACTGCCACAAGGGATCCTTAGGGGAGCTTAAGTTGAACATCCTGTCAACACACCCCACCGATGCAATGTTGAGACAGGTCACAGAAGCTGTTTGTATACAAGAATACAAACCTACTCTCAACCGAAAGTCCGAATGGAATAACATCCAGATCCCATTCAGAAGGACTATTCTATAACCACCCCTCTCTCTCTCTCTCCCTTTTACCTGTAGTCCTTACATACGGGTTGCAACGCGTATGTGCAGTTATATACAACGGTATGAGCAGACGTTGTTTGATACGAACAGTTGCACCTAGGCGTTGTATCCATTCATGGTTAGACGATGATGAGAGGAACAAACACACACCCACACACACATATATATGTGTGTGTGCGTCTATACAAACATATATGTAAATATGTATACAACCTTCAGCAAAGTAACAGTCATGTACACAACTTGGACGGACACATGCCAGTACACGGACATATGTTCACATACACATACACATGTACACAGTCTCACAGACACATCTGCCCATTCTCCTAGACACTTACATACATACGTAGCACATGAATACAAACATACATACATACCTACGTATGGGCATACACACGTACATACGCACGTACATGTACGCACACACATACATGGGCACATGCACACGAGCGCGTATACATACATACGCACATGCGTACGTATGTACATACACACATACATACACACATACATACATACATACATACATACATACGCACATACATACATACACACAATAGTAAAACAATAGTTCTGTGATATAGAGATAAAAATCTGATAATAGATTTTAGGGTATAGTTTTGGGAGTAAGCGTCATAAATCACTTTCTAGCTTTGGCGGTAGGAAGTTGAAATTTGATAGCTTTGTGATGAGTGGTCACTCTACATCCATCCATCGCTACAGGTTTATAGCTTTATGTTTTATAGAGTGTATGTGCGTGCATATACACACACATATATACATACATACATACATACATACATACATGCATACACAAGCGTATGTGCGTACATGCATACGTACATACATACACACATGTATGCATACATACACACATACATACGTACATATATATGACGAACTAACTGTTACTTTCTTAGATGCAGCACGGACTTCGTCAGTGAGCAGGTCGCGGATTTTAGCGACGAAAATATTTTGACAAATTAAACTTAAATGTTGAAGTGAATCGAACGGCTTTTGTGTGTTTCTTAAATGGCTTATAAACACCTTCCACGCTGCAATTGTATATCATCATCATCATCATCATCATTTAGCGTCCGTTTTCCATGCTAGCATGGGTTGGACTGTTCTACTGGGGTCTGTGAAGCCAGAAGGCTTCATCAG
>NC_043009.1:22742264-22767264 GCF_006345805.1 Octopus sinensis | reverse complement strand
CCACCAACACGGGGGCCAGACAGAGCTGGCAAACGGCCATGAAACGGATGGTGCTTTTACGTGTCACCGGCACGGGGGCCAGGCGAGGCTGGCAACGGACACGAATGGATGGTGCTTTTACGTGCCACCGACACGGGGGCCAGGCGAGGCTGGCAACGGACACGAACGGATGGTGCTTTTACGTGCCACCAACACGGGGGCCAGACAGAGCTGGCAAACGGCCACGAAACGGATGGTGCTTTTACGTGTGTCCGGCACGGGGGCCAGGCGAGGCTGGCAACGGACACGAACGGATGGTGCTTTTACATGCCACCGACACGGGGGCCAGACAGGGTTGGCAAATGGCCACAAACGGATGGTGCTTTTACGTGCCACCGACACGGGGGCCAGACAGGGCTGGCAAACGGCCACGAACGGATGGTGCTTTTACGTGTCACCGGCACGGGGGCCCTGATGTTGATCGACCTCAATTTGGTTCTGCTTTCTGATATATGTATTGATTTGGTTTGATTTTGATTTTGACTGTTCTCACTGGTCTTGCCGGGTGTTCTCACGCACAGCATACTTCCAAAGGTCTCGGTCTCTGGTCATTTCCTTGGTGAGACCTAAAGTTCGAAGGTCATGTGTGTGTTTGTGTGTCTGTGGTTGTCCCCCTAGCATTGCTTGACAACCAATGCTGGTATGTTTACGTCCCCGTCACTTAGCGGTTTGGCAAAAGAGACCGATAGAATAAGTACTGGGCTTACAAAGAATAAATCCCGGGGTTTATTTGCTCGACTAAAGGCAGTGCTCTAGCATGGCCGCAGTCAAATGACTGAAACAAGTAAAAGAGTATATATGTGGTATGTGTCTGTGTGCATCCATGACTTGACATGATGGTTGTGAGTGGGTGTCACTGCCATATAAGTGATGTTGTTCATTTCCAGTCTTGCATGAAAAATATGGGGAAACAATACCTTGCTTGGTGACAGGAATAGCATCCAGCTGTAGAAAATCTGCCTCAACAAATTCCATCTGACCTATGCAAGCATGGGAAAGTAAGCATTAAATGATGATGTGCAGGAGGGGAAATAATAGTATTACATAAAATATCATGTTATAAATTTTGAATCTTACATATTACGAAGAAAATCATAACACAAGGCTTCGAAATAGGTTATTGCGCTGATTAGTTTTAGGTCAATAAACTAGGAAGAATAAATTCCAAGTGAAAGGGATGAGAAAATGTCCTTGTTTGCTGCACAAGAATGGTAATGCTACACCAGAAGCTGAAGTGTTGTGGCAGTATATCTTGTAAACTGACAGGAACTATTCCCATCTCCGATGTCAAATGCTTTAAACCTGGGTCTGCTGTGGTTGGTTGAGAATTCGGTCGGACTGGAAAACTGTATATATATATATGTATGTATATATAAAGGCGAAGAAGATCAACATTGGTATAGGTGTCCCTCTGTTTATGAGAATGTGTGCAGTATGTATTTGCTGGAATCCACTGGCTATGCTAAGTGAAAAAGTCAAAAGAGCAATTAGCAAGTTGGCGAGGATTAATGGATCATACGTATGTATGTGACATATGTGCATATGCATATATATGTAGCTGTGTTCGTGCATGTTTGTGCATATCTGTATATGCATATGTATGTATGTATATATATATATATGTAGACATACACACACATACATACACACTCATATTGTATAAAGCGGAGGTAAAATTAATGCGCACTTATCATGCAATAAAAGAATCAGCTAAGAAGGGGAGGGAAGATCGGATGACAAACAACCACTTATGAATGTTACATACATACATACACACATGTGTGTGTTTGTATGTAAGTGTATACACATATATGCACTTTAGTACAAGTTTACTGTGATGACATGATGAACGTAATAACAAGCCTCCAAACTCTATCAACTGACTTCTACCAGCAATTTCATTTGATAAGGGTTGTTTTCTCCTTTCCCCTCTTTCTTTCTTTCTTCCTCTCTTTCTCTCTCTCTCTCTCATTCTCCCTCTTACCAGTTTCCCTTGTGTTTATCTTTCTCCTTCCCTACCATTTACCTATCTTTCACAATCACCTCATTCTATTCTCTTATCTTTCGCTTTCATTCCCTCTCTCTTTCTTTCTACTTCTTCATTATTTATCTTTCTCTCTCTCTTTCTCTTTCTTTCTCACTGTTTCTTATCTTTTTTTCTCTCCTATTTTTCTCTTTCTCTCTTTATTTCCCAATCTTTCTCCTCTTTCTCTCTTTCCTTTTTCCTTCCATTCTGCTCTTTCTTCTCATGCATTCTCTTATTTCATCTTCCCTGCTTTCTCTCTCTGTTGATAAGAAACTTTCTTTGCAACCACATGGTTTCAAGTTCAGTCCCATTGCATAGCATCTTGGACAAAGTGCCTTCTACTATGGCTTCAATCTGACCAAAGCCTTTTGAATGAATTTGGAAGACAGAAACTGTGTGGGAGCCCATCGACTGGCATCCATGCTAGTGGTTCACTAAGAGCACCATCTAAGCGTGATCGTTGCCAGATCATGCTCAGATTGCTTCTGTGCCGGTGGCACGTAAAAGGCACCATTCGAGAGTGATCATTACCATACTGGTACATGAAAAAATATTTGAGCCAGGTCGTTGCCAGTGCCGCTGGACTGGCTCCAGCGCAGGTAGCACGTAAAAAACACCATTTGGGCCTGGCCGTTGCCAATATTGCCTAACTGGCCCTCATGCCAGTGGCACGTAAAAGCATCCACTACTCTCTCGGAGTGGTTGGCGTTAGGAAGGGCATCCAGCTGTAGAAACTCTGCCAGATCAGATTGGAGCCTTGTGCAGCCATCTGGTTGGCCAGTCCTCAGTCAAATCGTCCAACCCATGCTAGCATGGAATGTGGACATTAAACGATGATGATATATAAAACTGAGAATGTGTGTCTGTCTGTCTGTCTGTGTGTTTCCCTAAAACTTGAGAACTACACAACCAATTTCATTCAAATTTTACACATGCCTTACTTAAGGTCCGACCCCACAGCAATATCATATTTTCTCCACTATTTCAGTATTACGTGTTAAAAGTGAAACAAAAACATCTCTCTAATGTAATGCAGACACTTTCATTTTAATACTGAAACTATTAAACTGAAAGTATTATATAACAGGGATGAACCATTAAAAAGTGGTCATCCTTTTTGCTAGAAGAAGATCCGCTATGATCTTATATGCTACACCACTGGTTTTCAATTCATATTAATCAAATTAATATTCAATTTTTCACCCTTATTATGTGTGTGTGTGTGTATTTGCAATTCGTATAAAATTGCATCAATACCTTGAACTTGAATAAGTGGTTTCACATACATGGGGATACATTAACCCTTTCGTTACTATATTTCTGACCAAAATACACCCCTCATGAGTTTCAAATCATGAATCTAGGCTTGTTTCATTAAATAACTGTAACTTTTTTACTTATCAACATATTAATGTGATATTTGGAACATAATTAAAGAAAGGGTTCTTAATCAATTCTATTGCATAACTTTTGTCTCAAAGTGACTTTAATTACAGGTAAATCCAGGTAAATTGAGCAAAAGGTAAAACTATTAAAATTTTAAATTGAGCAAAAGGTAAAAATATTAAAATTTTGTTTAAACATCACCATAGAAAATGAATCATCAGCTAATATTCAAATGGGTATGCAACAAAATTTTGATAAAGAAGAATTGTGCACATCACTATATCATCAGTTGAATTTAATGCACAACAGGTGTACCATAAAGGTGGAATAAAGTGAAATACTGGAATCCACCGTAAGTTTGACCGAACTAAAGAAATCGGTCAAAAAATAATATACGGCCCTGGTTATGGTATGGAAGTGATAAATTCCAGACCACATCGTTCCCTAGGCCATGCTGACTAACATTATTTTCCCTGTATAAAAACTAAATCCACGCAGTACCCAGTATTTGCTTCACAAATTTTCCGAAATTTGAATCCCCATTTTGTGTTTGTTTACATTTTGCGTAAGTTTGTTTCCGCATTGATCGCTTCAAACAATAACTTCCAGACCACATCATACCCTAAGCCATGCTGACTAACATTAGTTTCCCTGTATAAAAACTAAATCCACAACAGTACCCAGTATTTGTTTCACAAATTTTCCAATTCAGAATCAATGCTTGATAACATGAAACTCCTATCCATTTTCAAAGTTGAAGAAAAATCAATGCCGAAAAAAATGTGGAAAAAAATCTCCCAAAATTCAGGGAATTAAAATTACATGTCGATCTTTGTACAAAACTGTCAAGGAACTGTTTACGAAGCATAATCACATGTTTTCACGAATGTACTAAAGAGATTTGCTCTGATATTCTCATTTAAATATGAATAGGTAAATTCGGGCGGGTTTGGGCGGTTTGGTCACATTGACCAAAATTTTTTTCAGGCGGTTTGGTAACGAAAGGGTTAAAAAGGTTTGTTGTTATTATTATTACTGTTTGACTATTGTAATCACGTTTGTTGGTTCCTCGTCAGGGAAACGTTGTTGTGTTGCATTTGTTAAATAATTATAAACCATAACCTTCCCCCTTTCGGAGAAGGGGCTTTAGTTATTGTTTAAAAATTGAATTGTGACCCTGTTTGGGGAAATTGATAATATTTTCACCGTCTTTACGGAAGCATTTTTGTTAAAATGCCTTCTACAGAAGAAAGTCCAAAAATGAATTTCACTTCTATACAAGAGGGAGGACAAGATCCAATTAATCGAAATTGCAAAAGACGGGCCTACAATTCCAGTCTGTTATATATTTTGAGTATTGTTATCACTAGCGATATCAAGATATAACTTTGTATTTTATGTGTAGATGTATATAAATAGATGTACATGTAATATGTACACATATACATGCATAATACATCTACCCATACACACATACGCACATACACACACATACATAGGGGCAGGTGTGGCTGTGTGGTAACAAACTACGTTCCAAACACAAGGTCCTGGGTTCAGTTCCACTGTGTGGTGACTTGGAGGACAGCATATGTTCAAAAAGATTTCCAAGGAGGTTCTTACAAGAAACTCAGACAGGTGCTGATGGGTATCCATCATACAGACGCAGAAAACCAGAAGACGGAGGTTTCACAGCAACTATCGGACAGCACGATATTGATAATAGATGGATTGTTCCATACTGCCCACTCCTGTCAAAGACTTTCAATGCCCACATCAACGTTGAGTTTTGCAACTCCATTAAATCCATGAAGTACGTTTGCAAATATGTAAACAAGGGTTCTGACGCTGCAATGTTTGGACTTCAACAAGAATACTTCCAGGATGAGGTGACGCCTTATCAGGTGGGACGGTACGTAAGTAGCATCTTTGACTTTCCAATTCACCAATGACACCCCGCCATTCAACAGCTTGCAGTGCACCTGGAAAATGGTCAAAGAGTGTACTTCACCGATGCTAATGCTTCTCTGTTGGCAGAGGAACCGAGGGATAGCACACTCACTGCATTCTTCAAACTTTGTCAAGTGGATCCATTCGCTCAAACCTTGCTGTATCCACAGATTCCATCGTACTACACTTGGAATGGAAAAAAATGGGCCACATGGAAAACAGGTCAAAATGTTCATGGATACCCTGGCATTAAGTTTCACACTTGCCTTGGGCGAGTATACACAGTGCATCCCACTCAACAAGAATGCTTCTACCTTCGTCTACTACTGCATGAGGTCAGAGGGCCAACGTCTTTCCAGGCCCTAAAAACCGTTCATGGACATGTCTGCACAACATACACAGCAACCTGCTATTGACAACCTCTGTTAGAAGATGATGCACAATGGGATGCAACTTTAGGAGAGGCTGCTTTATCACAATCACCTAAAAGTCTCAGGGCACTATTTGCATTATTACTATAGGCATGCGAACTGTGTGATTTGGCCACTCTATGGCTCAAATATAGAGACAACCTGGCTGAAGACTTTCAGCGCCAACCTCAACTGCTCTATCCTGACATGGAGGGTATCAGCAATGAAATCTATAACAAAACACTCATTGGTATTGAAGACAGAATTGCTAAACTGGGTGTAAATGAATTGTCAACGTATGGCCTGCCACAAGCATTCAGGTCAGGGTCAAATAGCCTTCCCACTGCTGTCATTCGTGAAACAACCTACGACACTCAAGCGCTTTCAAAGTACATTGTTGAAAATGAGCCTAAATTACTTCCGGACCAGCTGCAGGCCTACAGAACTACTCTTAACAGTGTACGCCAACGCGAGGGACGAATCTTCTTCCTCGATGTTCCTGGAGGGACAGGAAAAACATTTATTACAAAGCTTCTCCTTGCAGAAATTAGGCAGCATCAGGACATTGCAGTAGCTGTAGCCTCCTCTGGCATTGCAGCTACTTTGTTACCCGGTGACAGGACAGCACACTCAACTTTTAAACTCCCTCTCAATTTAGCAGCATCCGAAATGCCTTCATGCAACATCAACAAAAGCCCAGATCAGGGACAAGTACTTAAAATGTGTCATCTAATTGTCTGGGACGAGTGCACTATGGCTCACAAAGGAGCTTTGGAAGCATTAGATAGAACCCTGAAAGACATCCGAGATTGTCAGGCTCCAATGGGAGGTGTAACGCTTCTGTTGTCAGGTGATTTCAGGCAAACTCTTCCTGTCATTCCAAAAGGCACTAGAGCAGATGGAGTCCAAGCATGCCTAAAGTCCTCTACCCTGTGGCATCATGTTACAATCCTCAGTCTCACCACTAACCTGAGAGCTCAGCTACATGGCAACAAAATATCCACAAAGTTTGCACATGACATTTTGACACTTGGTGAAGGCAAGATGCCTCTCAATGCTGCAGGACAAATGGAAGTGTGATCATTTTCCTCTGTTGTTAATTCTGTAGTTGACCTCAAAAACAAAGTCTTTCCCAACTTCATACAAAACTACCAAATTCACAATTGGCTGTGTGAAAGAGCAATATTAGCTCCAAAAAACGTTGCTGTTAACAAAATTAATCAACAGCTAATGCATTCTCTTCCCGGCACTATACACACTTACAAGTCTGTTGATACAATTCCAGATATAAATGAAGTTGTGAACTATCCTCCTGAATTTCTCAATTCACTGGAGCCTCGTGGACTACCTCCACACATATTAGCACTTAAAGTTGGAACTCCTGTAATGCTACTCCGCAATCTGGAACCACCAAGACTTTGCAATGGAACACAACTGGTGATAAAGAAAATGATGTCACATGTTATCGAGGCAATCATTCTTTCTGGATGTGGAAAAGGTGATGACGTCTTTATTCCAAGAATTCCTCTTACTCCATCAGGAGCAGAAATTCCATTTACATTCAGAAGACTGCAATTTCCCCTTCGTGTCAGCTTTGCCATGTCCATTAACAAATCTCAGGGTCAAACCCTCTCTGTAGCTGGTCTTCTCTTGGAAGAGCCCTGCTTCTCGAATGGGCAACTGTATGTTGGCTGCTCAAGAGTAGGAACCAAAAGAAACCTTTTTGTATAAGCTCCACAAGGAAAAACAAAGAACATTGTTTACAACGAGGTGTTATAATCACAACAGCCAGGAGGTATATACATGATCCCCTTTTTTTTAACAAACTTGATGTACTTTCATGTATTTATATTAATATACATATATACGTGTGTGTGTATCCATATATATATAACAGAAAAGTCTAATTCTTCAATTGAATGTAACCGGGCAACGCCGGGTATCTCTGCTAGTATATATATATAAAGATACAGATAAGGAAATAATTTTATTCTCAAGTGCAGGATAATGCTAATAATATACCATAAACAGGATAAACTAAACTTCATGCTATATTATTAGCAATATCCTGCGTCTGAGAATAAAATTATTTCCTTATCTGTATCTTTCAATACATTTTAACACTTCTAAAGCTAACTTTGTTCGTTAAACTTTCAACATAAGTTGAAGTTAATAAATATTTATATGTGTGTGTGTGTGTCTTTGCATTTGTGCTTTCCCCCATTACTGCTTGACAACTGGTGTTGGTTTGTTTATGTCCTTGTAACTTAGTAGTTTGGCAAAAAATAAAAGCTGATGGACTAAGTACCAGATTTAACAACAAGTACTGAGCTTAATTTGTTCTACTAAACCAGAGGTTCTCAACCAAGGTCCACATGGACCCTAGGGGTTCGTATAAGATTTGGGGGAGAGTCTATTGCTTAGCAGCATTTTGCCTGTCTTTATGCCGTGAGAATAAATGCTACCAATATTGACTTTGCCTTTCATCCTTTAGGAATTGATAAAATAAGTACTAGTTATGCATTGGGGTCAATGTAATTTGTGCTTCAGATCAGTCAAGTTTATGTGCAAGGAATTGGTTATACTTGTACAATGCACAAAATATCTCAACAATTATCTATATGCAATTCCTAATAATATCTAATTATTAAAATATAAAAGGATTTTTTAAATATCAAATGGTTATGGAGTCCACCCAAGTAAAATAAAAATCAAAGGGGTCCATAGATAAAAAGGGTTGAGAGCCCCTGTACTAAACCATCCAAGATGGTGCCCCAGCATGGCTACAGTCCATTGATCGAAACAAGTAAAATATAAAGATTATTCTGTCATAAAAAAATTGCAATCCTTCAAGCAAACCATTTTCTTTTCTGGATTCTCTTTCTGTCTAGACACACCACAACCATTATCCATTTCAGTGGGGATGTTCATTAACTCCAGAGGGTGCATGGCTTAGTGGTTAAGGTGTTGCGCTCTCGATTATGAGATCATAGTTTCATTTCCCAGATGGGCTAGTGCATTGTGTTTTTATTTGAGCAAAACATTTCATCTCCTGTAGCTCTTCAGTCACCTTGACACCTGATTTGTGGCCCACCTTGCACCTGTACAGGTAATGTCGATTCGATAAAAAGATTAAGCTTATGTGCAGAACAAACATTTGATCACCTGGAACAAATCACCTGTCCAGGGTGTTCAGCAAGAAATTGTAGAACCCAGAATCCACTTTCTCAGACTAGAGGGACTACCATCAAATTAACTTTTTAGCATTTAAACTGGCCATATCCAGCTAAAATATTCTGCCTATTTTATGTTGAAACTAGCCAGATCTGGCCTCTTACACCTACCCTACAATGTCATTCTAAAAATAAATAATCACATCATGGAGATTTCAAATTTTTGAGATAATGCATGATTAATTAAAGGCAATATGAATATTGACTGAGTAATCTGAAGGCTAAATGGTTGCATTAACACCAGTTACTTTGGTCAAGTCTCTACACCTTACCCCCTTTTCCCTACTACTCTTCAGTGTTGATCCTTCTCTTCAAATTGATCCTTTTAATACTAACCTGCCTGAGACTGCTTTGGTTTTATGATCAAACTAAGTTATCTGAATTAAAATCATCCAGAAAAATGTCATGCTAATTTATGTCCTAAACACCAGTTTAATAGTTGCAAATATGTTTCATTAAATTTGTTGTTCTGCAAACCAGGGTATTGCCACCCATAATGCAGAGGAGAGAAAGATAAATAAATGCAGGAGCCTGACCAACCAATATGCCACTTTGTGCTGGTTGCCATTGAAAATTTGGGTATCCTCAGACTGTACTATTGTTTTCCTCTGCAAAAACAGTGTAATGGCTGCCCATCTGAGAAACATGCCTCATGATGTGGAGTGGCTAGGCAGTGAGTGTCATTCTCAGTGGCAACGCCACCATAGTCATGACCATATGGCACGGTTGATCAAGCCATTTATTGTAGGGTGTGCAGCCCTTTGCTCCCTGCCCATCTATCTTCTGCTGTTTAACCCCACCCCACTTTTCTTTTCTGTTTCTTTGTTTCCTTGTAAAGGAATTGTTACAAAAAACATTATTCTTTTACTTGTTTCAGTTATCCAACTGTGGCCATGCTGGGGCACGACCTTAAAGGGTGTTAGTCGAAGAAATCAACCCCAGAACTTATTCATTTTAAGCCTAGTACCTTATCAGTCTCTTTTGCTGAACCACTAGGTTGTCAAGCGATGGTAGGGGGACAAACAGACACAAATACACACACACACACGTATATGTGTGTGTATATAGTTGAAATTTACAGAAAAACAAAAGACAAAGACAAGTGTATAAACAACAAACAGGCGTATTAGTTTGATGCTCGGGAAGGTGAGGAAGTCTTTTTTTTTTTGAGCCTATGCTCTTCAACAGAAAGGAACACGAAGAAATAAACAGAGAGAGAATAAAAAAACTTGTGGATTTAGTGGTGCTTCTTCCACAGCTACCAAACCCACTCACAAGGCTTTGGTCAGCCTGAGGCCATAGTAGAAGGCACTTAACCAATGTGTCACTTGCTAGAACTGAACCTAGAATTAAAACAAAGACAATATATTTCAACAGAAATATGACAAATGGGTTAAAATGATTTGAATTAAGACTGTTTTCATTAAAATTTCATATCAATTTGTTTGGAGTAATGACAGAATTATTATACTAGATTTCTCATTTTCAAAATTAATTGAAACATTTGCAGTGTATTTTGACAGAACTACAACAACAAAAGGATTATGGTGATCTGAATTAAAATCTTCCCTCAAAATTTCATGTTCTTTTGTTCCACACCAGCTTAATGACTAAATTATTTTACTAAACTCTTTATTATTCCCAAAATTAATTGAACTGTAGCTGTGTATTTCAACATAGATATGGCAACAAAAGTGTTAAATAGCAACAAAGATATTTTCCTAAATTCTTTATTTTCCTAAATTCTTCGTTATTTTTCAAAATTAATTGAAACATTAGCATCATATCTTAAAATGTTAGATATTTTCCCAAGTTCTTTGCTATTTTCAAAATTAATTGAATCGAAGGCAGTTTATTTCAACTGAAGTATGATAACAAAAGTGGTTACTAATAACAGAAGTAATTTTGCTAAATTCTTCATTATTTTTCAGAATTAATTGAAACATTAGCATCATATTTTAACAGAAATACAACCACAAAATGGTCAAAAGTTAAAAGAAAGGGGCAGGGAGACATAATCACGCAACCTGCCATTGTAGTTCTTAAATTAAAGATTATCATGCACAGACGTTTTTTTTTTCCTTATTTTGTGTGTGTTTTATATTTAATTCAATAACTGTTTCACAAATGGACTGTGCAGATGTGCTTAATTCAAAAATGGAAGTAGATAAATAAAGAAATAAGATTGTGTACGTGTTTATTTTGAAATATACCATGTACACGAGGACGGCCCTACAAATGTTATCACTTTTTTATTTATAATGAAAATAAATAAATAAAAGAAAAAAATCAAGATACTTATGTCATCATCTTTTATGTAAACTAGTACTACTACCACCACACCTACTACTGTTACCACTACTACTACCATCACCACCACCACCACTACTACTACTACTACTACTACTACTACAGCCATTACTATTGCTACTACCACCACCACCACTGCTATTACTGCCACTATCACCACTACTGTTACCCACCCACCCATATTACAACCATCCTACTACCTCCATCACAACCACTATTATTATTACCACCACCACTGCTATTATTACAGCCACAACTTCTGTTACTACTACCATACCATCACCACGACCATTAATACCACCACCACTACTACTACTACTACAGCCACTGTCACCATCATCACTGAAGCAATCTGTCTTGTAATATGAGATGTTTTGTAAGGATTCAAATATAAGGCAATCATTCTAAATGTTACAACAACAAACTAAAATATAAATGCGTGTGTGTGTGTGTACAGGCATGGCTGTGTGTTAAGAAGTTTGCTTTGCAACCATGCGGTTACAGGTTCAGTCCCACTGCATGGTACCTTAGGCAAATATCTCCTACTATAGCCCCAAGCTGAGCAGTGCTTTGTGAAGGAATTCAGTTGATGGAAATGTAATGCGTATTTGTTCAAATTTCTTTAAATTAATCTTGCATTTTCTTGTAGCTTCAAGATAATGTGTTTGTATATTCTCAGAATAACATTGTAAGTTGGGTGTGAACGGTTGGATTTGGAACAGGTAAAATATTTGGGCTGGATATGACCAGATTAAATACTAAAAGGTTAAACATAAAATGTCTATGAGGGTCTTTAGAGTAAAATAGTAACGAAAGGGTTCCATAGCTGAAAGATGGTTGAGACCCTCTGGTTTACAACTTCCCTAAACAATACATCATGTAGCAATAATGTATTGTTACATCACTGAAACAATGCATCATGGTTTCAATGCATGATGATCTACAGACTAAAAAACAGTTCACTAGAAAAACAAGTAAGGATTGGTGACAGGAAAAGCACCAGCATTCAACTGAAGAATACAGCCTCAAAAGGTTGTGGCCAATCCATGCCAGCATAGGATGTAAAAATGACAATGGCAGCTATTATCGTGTTATCCTCATTCTCTGTATTACAACTCTAATGCATGCTAACTATCAACTCTACTATCATTAGAAATTGTGAAATTTATTATTGTTATTAAATTTAACTCCTCAGAGCTCTTGATTTTAATTGCTCTGGTTAAACAGTGCAAGTAAGATTTTGTGAGAGCAGAAAGCAACCTGTTGTCAAGCGTTTCACAGGGTCTCTTTCTGTGAATTTGAGACTTGGTACTTAGAGATTAAGCATTGTGGAAGATACCCAACACGCAAGTACCAAACAAACTCAAAATTATTAATATTATTAAGGTGGCGAGCTGGCAGAATCATTAACATGATGGGAAAAATGCTCAGTGGCATTTCATCTGCCTGCATGTTCTGAGTTCAAATTCCACTGAGGTTGACTTTGCTTTTATCTTTTCAGGGCCAATGAAATAAGTAACATCTGAACATTGGGGGTCAATGTAATCAACTCATCCCCTCCCCCAAATTTCAGGCCTTGTGTCTATAGTAGAAAGGATTATTATTATCATTATGGCAAGCTGGCAAAATTGTTAGTGCATCAAACAAAATGATTAGCAGTATAACTTTAGAGTCTTTATATTCTAAGTTCAAATCCCACTTCGCCTTTTATGCTTTTGGGTTGATAAAACAAAGTAGCAGTCAAGTACTGGGGTTGATGCAACTGACTTGCTCCCAGCCCTCAAAAACTACTGGCCCTGTGCTAAAAATTTGAAACTATTTATCATCATCATCATCTTCATACACCCATGTTATGAATTAGCAGACTCATTACAGCATCAGGTTGAATGCTGTGTAGTATTTATTCTGATACTTTACAGCCTGAGTTCAAATTCTGCTTCAAGAAACCTGCAGATAACTATTGTAGTTCTAAGCAATAATTTCTATAGGTGTTTTATCTTTACATTTGTTCCAATCTCTTTGAGCCATGGTTTGTACTTGGGTACCAATACTTCCAAGCATGCCAATCACTATAGGCATCATGTCTGTTCTCTTCATTGCCCACAACCTTTGTATTTCTCACTACAGTTCATCATAGTTGTTCATTTTTTTCTTCTTCTTTCTCTTTGATATTGTTGTCATCAGGAGTTGCTATGTTGGTTATGTCGGTTGTTAGACATGTTTTTTTTTCTCTTCTGTTCACCACAACAATGTCAGGTTTTTGATGTGTGATCTGATGGTCACACTGAATCATGGCATCCCCCAGGATTTTGTAATCCTCGTTCTCAGTAACTCTTCCATGGATTTGGTCATAAAACATCTTTGATCTTTCAAGGCCATAATTTCTACAAAGCTCCAATGGATCATTCTTGCCACATTATGATGTCACCTTTTTGTATTCACATTGTGCCAATTTCAGGCACTCACTCACAATGTGTCACACTGTTTCACCCCCTCTCACCACACATTGTGCCTATAGTAGAAAGGATTTTTACTATTGGTAGTGCCAACAACCGAACTTGCCCAAGATACTTGCAGGAAGATGAAACTGTCCTGTATGCAATAATTCAGTATTCATGCATTAGAGAGTTGTGGGATTGTGTGGAGCAGCTGTTGTCATGTGTAAGACGAATTCAGCTGTCTGTCAAGTGTATACAGAAGATCAATGCACCCGCTTCCCTTAGCAGAGAAGGAAGACAGATCTTTCTCTGCCTAGTGGCTGTGGCTAAAGAAGCTGTGTGGTGGACCCATCTGAAAGGGTTGAAGACTGGCACATCCCTCTCTAGTCAATCCCTAATCGATTTCTTCAAATATCATTTGAAGAGGAAGATGAGGGTTGAGAGGGAGGTGTTGCCTTCTAGTGTGTTTATCAAAAGGTGGTCGACAGTGGCAAGACTGGTGAGACTAAATGGATCTAATCTGAGTATGCTTTTCTAAGCAGGAGGAAAGAAACTGGAGGAGGGCACTTTCCCATGCCTTGGAGATGACAAAGTAATCTGGGATTTTTGTGTAGGGTTTACCCCGGATTACCTTAAGTGGACTGCCCCAATATTGGTGATTCTATTTGTTTATTATTTATTTCTCTACTTTCTATTATATATCGTCTGTTATATACTTTAATGTGGTAGTATCTTCCCTTCATTGATGCTAACCCCACATATTTTTGTAATATTTTGTGCTGTAACTTATCTTTTGATATTGTCCTCCATGTCTTGGGCCCTTGTGGCCAATAAAAAAAATTATTATTTTTATTATTATTCCAACTCACTGACCTTATTAAAACATTAAGTATTTGTTGAATGGTTCTAATTATTCTTCACATTACTTGAAAGATCAAACATTGATTGAACTTCATAAAAAGATTAAAAAAATAAAAGCCATCATCCTTTTGATGTGTCTTAATGTTGCGTCTGTCAATGTTAGAACTTTGTCAAGGCTGATTCATGACAAGAAATGTCCTGTTGGGCTCCAAAGTACAACACCAAAATAACAGCAAAAAGAAAAGAGTAATCTTGAAAGAAACCAAAGATAGAAAGAAAGAATTGGAATGGTAACTAGGAATGATGGTAGTGGTGGTGAGGGTGGCTGAAACGTATTTTGAATCGAAACTTTTGCCTAGTTTGTCATCTTTAGTTGCTGTGCATTCTGGGACATTTCGTTTGTATGCATGCTGGGAAGTATTGAAACTCACTCATTCACTGATAATGTGAGTGAAGGAATGACTGAAGAACAAAAAATTACGAGCCAGTTTGTTTCTGTATAACTTTTAACAAAATTAAAATCTCTCAAAAGAACAAAAGAAAAGATGAAAAACAAAATCGAATCATCAAAATTATAAAAGCAACTGAAATAAAAGGTAAAAAAAAGAAGAAAAAAAAACCAAAAGACTGAGCAATGCTAGTGATGGTAGTTGTAGTGGTTATGATAACAATGATGATGGTGGTGGTACTGGTAGTAGTGGTGGTGGGGATAATAATGAGGAACAGAAAAAGACAATGGTGCTATTGTTGTCATGAAATATTGTCTTTTTACCCATTTTCATGCTGTGTCTTCAAAAGTTCCACAAAACAAATTATTATTATTATTGTTATTAGTTGTAGTGGTTGCGATGGCGGTGGTGATGGTAGTAACAGTGGTGGTGGTGGTGATAGTAGTTGTAGTATTAGTAGTGGTTTTGGTATTTTCTTTTTATTGTTTTGGTACTTGGCTGTTGGAGAAATTCTTTACACAAAAAAGTGAAAAGAATTATGTTGCTAGACATTCATCATGATTTAATGTTTTAGTTTCTCGTTGCTGTTGTATAGCCCTAGGTCATCCCCAATTGCACCGCCAGACCACTTATGATCAAAGACATTTCAGTTCTGATGATCCCCTATTCCTTTTTATTTTTTTTTTTCTGTGCAAAGAACCTAAGACTACACTATCTTGTATGCCATATTCTAATACAAACAGATGTGATTTGAAGAAAATTTGACTGCTATTTCTAGCATTTTTGAGTGACCTCATAGAAGCTTGGTTGCTGGTTCATGTTTTTGCTTATTTAACATGTTACTTGCCACATGTACCACTGGTGATTCATCGCAAACTTCACACATCCGCCATATGCACCACCAGCGGTGCATTTTCATAATTTGAGAAAATATTTTTTGGTATCTTTGACATGGTTTCAAGGATATACAAATAACATCACTGCTAAATATTAAAGTCTAATTACGCAATATTGTAAAAACACAAAAAATTACATCTCTTTGTAATAAAATGGTATGCAGTGTGACCGGAAATGCATCACATCACTGTTAAGATCCATTACCAGACTATAGGGTTGACGTGTTAAAGCATATCATCATCATCATCATCATCATCATCATTTAACATCCACTTTCCATGCTAGCATGGGTTGGACGATTTGACTGAGGACTGGTGAACCAGATGGCTGCACCAGGCTCCAATCTTGATCTGGCGGAGTTTCTACAGCTGGATGCCCTTCCTAACGCCAGCCACTCTGAGAGTGTAGTGGGTGCTTTTACGTGCCACTGGAACGAGGGCCAGTCAGGCAGTACTGGCAATGGTCACAGAAAATCGTGTTTTTTTTTACATGCCACCTGCGTGACCAAAGAGGGGTACTTTTTTAATTATCAGGATAGGGTAAGAACTGGCACATTTGATTGAAAACATCCTTGGGGGCAATATTTCTTGTAATATGCATATATGCCTATTACTTCTTTTTTTTTTTTTTTTTGTGACATAATGTGGTCCTGTGGCAGTGGATTTGGTTTTTATACTGCATGTTCTAGGGAGTGATTCAAATTCCCCATTTTCTTTTGAAATGAATGTCAGCAAGGTTAGCACAATTTTTGTAATATCATGTGTTTCAGGATTGGTTGACTGATGCAGTCCTGTGTTACTGTATCAAGTTTAATATCTGTTCGAATCATCTTCCCTTACAGATCAATATCCTGCTTACATTTCATGTTGTATGCAAAAACAAAATAAATAACAAATTTTGGTGTTGATTTATTCAGCTAAAATCTTTAACCTGTTAGCTTTTAAACCAGCCATATTAGGCCTAAATTTCTTTTATAGTTAAACCACCTATATCCATCCTCTCGCACCCACCTGACAATGTCATTTAAAAAGTAAACAATCATATCATGGAGATACCAAAGCCACACAAAAATGCTCGATCAATTCAAAACAATGTGAATAAAGAAGCATTATATATGAAAGAATTATCTGGAAGCTAAAGTATGAAGGCCTATGCTGTAGCATGGTCACAATCAAATGGCTGATACCAATAAAAGAAGAATTTTTTTAAAATGTGATAATTAATCCCTTTCTTATCATATTTCTATTAAAATGTTATTTCACTAATCTAAATATATATGTATTTGTGTGTGATTTTCTCTCCTATCTTTTATAGAATGCAAAGCACTTTCACATTCATGTATACACATGACATGAACTTCTGTCTACCAAATTTGATCACAAGGCTTTGGTTGGCCTGAGGATATAGCAGAAGACACTTGCCCAAGGTGCCACACAGTGGGACTGAAACCAAAGCCATGTGGTTAGGAAGCAAGCTTTTTAACCACACAGCCACGCCTGCAACTACCACAACTGTATGTGTGTGTGTGTGTGTTACATCTGTGCTCTACAAAAGGCGCTACAAACAATGGTGGTGTTGCTTCTCCTGTCAATGATTCATCTGTTTGGTCTGTGCATTTGAAGACATGTGAAGTAATTGATCCATTGAAAAGCAGACAAGGTTTAATGACATACAGGGCATCTGGCTGTAAAGCAATGCCTCATATATATATATATATATATATATATATAAGCGTAGGAGTGGCTGTGTGGTAAGTACCTTGTTTACGAACCACATGGTTCCGGGTTCAGTCCCGCTGCATGGCACCTTGGGCAAGTGTCTTCTATAGCCTTGGGGTGACCAAAGCCTTGTGAGTGGATTTGGTAGATGGAAGCTGAAAGAAGCCCGTTGTATATATGTATATATATATATATATATGTGTGTGTGTGTTTGTGTGTCTGTGTTTGCCCTCCTCGAACATCGCTTGACAACCAATGCTGGTGTGTTTACATCCCCGTAACTTAGCAGTTCAGCAAAAGACACCGAGAGAATAAGTACTACGCTTACAAAGAATAAGTCCTGGGGTCGATTTGCTCGACTAAAGGCGGTGCTCCAGCATGGCCACAGTCAAATGACTGAAACAAGTAAGAGTAAAAGATATATAGTCAGTTGAGGTGTGTTCTGTTAAGAACGTATAAGAGTAGAAATAGAGCTCGTTCACCCTTAGAATTCCCAAATAGCCAGTAGTATTCTTATGGTATGCTACCAATTCTAGTTTTAAGCATTCCTCGTGTGTGAAATTAAAAAGTACAAAATAAAAGAGTCAAAAGGAACAGTAAGTATGGTTAGGCAGCTTCTTAATTGCTACAAATTTTACGATACATACAGATCCTCATAAATACAGGATTTAAAGTTAAGTTTAAATTAAATTATGTGACTATTTACCTGTATAAGAAGATCTATGTGTATCTCCTCAGGCGATACTCAGTTGCTGTTTCCGTAAGTAAATCTAGATTTCCATGCAACAACATCCATGGCTTCTTTGAAACTAACAAACGCTGACAGTTTCAATTCGCTCAGTATGAGTGTGTTATCACGTTCGACATGAGCTGCAGTGTGCACGTCTGTTTATTTATTCAGTTTCAACATGTTATTCTGCACATGCCAAACTGTACCATTGCGCAAAATACATTCATCCATTAGCTCATACTTATACAATCACTTACACACCGATATACCATACATCACTGAATGTTTCCATACACACACACACACTCATACGCAGGCACGTACACACATACATGTATATATATAAAAATATATGTATATATATTCAGATGCACACATACATACATATACTCACCAAAATATCAATAAACACATTCACATCTATACATAGACTCTTATACATTTATCTTCTCATTTCCATGTACATAGTTATATCTACATAGTTATATCACTGAACACTCCATCATAAATACTCCTATATATACGTGAAGGCAGTAAAAAGTGGGTTTAGCAAGATAGAATAATAATAATTATAACTTATACACTGTTCCATCTGGTAAATGCATATTTGGCACGGTAGTTACATCTTGGAATGTTCTCATGTTTATTCACTAGATTTTCATTACTCAGTAGAAAACTCAGTGCTTCCTCAAGACAAAGTTCACATTTTCCAGATCGTGATGTACATGGATGTGCATTCTTTTATTTAGTATTTAATTTTTGATTCTTTCAGTCCCCATATAAGGTCTGCCAGCAAGGTCATGTCCCATTTATTTATTTTTTGGAATGACGAGATGTGGTTTCGATAATGGACTTTGAATTGGTTTTCAGTGGCACCTATGTACACATAATTACATTGAGATGTGTAGATTATGCATTTATATACTATGTTTTTTTTTTAGCACATTGGTTCAGGAGCGGACATGCATATTTTCTACAGCATGTGCAGTTAATCGTATACTTATTATTCTTATGTTTATCTGGCAGCTTTTTGATTCTGTTTTCTTGGTGTTCCATTTGATTTCTAGTATCCGAGGCTTTGTTTAATCGGTAATCTGTTTTTTTGGATGATATATTTCAACTATATTGTCACCGTCTTTTACACTACCTTTTTCTGAAAAGAAACAGCAATTTTAGCAAAACAATCTCTATCTGAAAGATTTGATTTTCTTCTGGAGTTTTGTTTCAACAAGGAGGTTTTTCTCTCTTTTTCAAAGGCTGTCATTACTTTTGAGACAGTACTTTTTGATACACCAAACATTTCGGCTGTTTTCATTAAGCTAGTACCTGCCATATGAGCACCAACAATTTCACCTCTTTGAAAGTCCGATAGATCTGTCATTTTAATTACCTTTTTCTGATGATATCTTAAAAGAAACAACAATTTTAGTAAAACATATTAAGCAACACTAATAATAAATCAAAAAACAAAAAATAAACAAGCTTTTGACGTTTTTATAGATATTTCAAAATTATGATGCTAGGTGTTCCCTTATTTTGTCCAACGGCTGCATATATATATATATATATATATATATATATATATAATATATATATATATATACATATGCTTGCATGGAAAAATAGACATAAAATCAAACAATATGCATACTAGAAAGGAAGTGTGTGTATTGGTGCCTGCATAGAAAGGAAATATGTGTATGTATTGGTATGACAGAATGTATACATATGCACTTAGAAAGGATGTAAAGACAGATATTTATATATGTATTTATGTTTGTATAGCTTTCCTGTATGTCATTGAGTTTGTAAGTTTATCTGTGTGTATGTGGAACATTTTATTGCATTATGTTACAGAGGACAGAAGTGTCCACAGAAAGAAAATAAAGACATTCATATATATATATGTCTACCTTTTATGGACAAGTTAGTATCCAAAGGTTTCAGGACTTATGTTTAATAAAAACTAACTTATTTACCTCAGTTTTAATATCATCTCCTTCAAAATAATCACCTTCTGCAGCAATATACCAGTCCCAGCATTCCTGCCACATTTGGAATCCGTCCTGGAAGTCATTTTCCATAAGCAGGTAGAGGGCCTTCTGTGATTCACCCTGGATCTCAACAACAGTGTTAAAACAGCAACCTTTGAACTGCATTTTCCTCTTGATGAAGAGATAGAATTCTGTGGGTGCTAAATCTGGTTAATAGAGCAGGTGTGGAGGATAAACCATGTTGTTTTTGGCAAGAAACTCACAAGTGAGGAAAACTTGGGCAAGAATCCAATTGTTCGCACTCCACGGATCCGGTCACTTTCACCAAATGGCCTTCCTCAAATACTTCAAAATGTCGCAGTAGAACTTTTGATTGATGGTCTGGCCCTGGAGGATGAATTTTTGATGTACAATACCACATTTCTGGGGGTTACACTCGTGGCAGGTGTTCCAGATCCCTCATCTTCCAGGGATGTTCTTCCAGTGCCCGTGCCACCCAAAATGTTGCGTATGACCCATTGCCTCATCACTGTACGCTTGCTGAAGCATGCTCAGTGTCTCTGTAGAAGACTTCCCAAGTTTAAAACAAAACTTCACGTTGGCTCTTTGTTCCAACCTAATGTCCATGACAAAATCGCAGACAACTGCATACACGTGACCACAAAAACAAAGTAATCACACTCATGTCACTTGCTACACTACCTCATGAAAGTCACTGCTAGCTCTCTCTGTGCACACAACTGTGTGCTGCCACTTGTTGGTGCACTACAGAAATAGTCCAGGAACTTTTTGATACCACCTCGTATATCAGTGAGTGTGTGTGTATATATGTGAAGGCACATAGCTCAGTGGTTAGAGTGTCGAGCTTACGATCGTGAGGTTGTGAGTTCAAATCCCAGACTGGGCTGCGTGTTGTGTTCTTGAGCAAGACACTTTATTTCATGTTGCTCCAGTTCAATCAGCTGTAGAAATGAGTTGCGATGTCACAGGTGCCAAGCTGTATCAGCCTTTGCCTTTCCCTTGGATAACACTGATGGCATGGAGAGGGGAGGCCGGCATGCATGGGCGACTGCTGGTTTTCCATAAACAACCTTGCCCGAACTTGTGCAATCCCACAGTCAGTCATGACTGAAGGGGGTCTCAGCATATATGTGTGTGTGTGTGTGTGTGTGTGTGCGTAGAACACTTTATGACATTATATTACAGTGAACTGAAGTTACGTGTATGTATATATATATATATATGTGTGTGTGTGTGTGTTTGTGTGCATAAGTATATATCTGTGTACACTGAAAGAAAATAAGATATGCATCTGTATGTGTTGTATATATATGTATATCTTTTTACTGATTTATATCACCGAAGAATGCAAGCATCAGTGAAAAACCAGTGGTCTCTTGGGACTGAGTCTTCTACAAGGCTAAAGTCCTTGACACCAAATTACAACACTTTTTTATTGCTCTCACCACCAAAAACCCAGTAAACCTGCCTCTGGCCCAACAGTACTATTCTTAACACATTGTGATATAAAAATAGAATTTAACACACACAAAAAAAGCATAGCTGGCTGGTTTGCATTCCATTTTCTCTTATTATATTACTTACAAGTAGCACATAGTGGGGAGTTGACGAGTACTTAAGTTAATCAGTAGATTTATCTTTTCTTTTTGTTTTTTTTTTTTTAGGTTAAATTCCTTAAATAATTTTGTGAGGTACTTTTGGAACTTATCATGCTGGTGGTCGCTCATGTAACGGGAGATTGCCCACCCATGGTCTTGGTCTCGGTATTGTCTTATCTTTTGTTTTAGGGAGCTGAAGAGATATACTTGCGAGTGCATGTCTGAGTTTTACTTTTGTAGAAATGCACCGACTCCATTATCTTGTTCCAGGGGTGTGGTGCAGAGAGCAGTAGGGAGTACGTTTTCTACCCTTTATACATTCACACACACACACACTCACACATATGTACACAAATACATATATCTATATATACACATATATATAATAATATAAATAATATATATATTTATATATATGCATATATACATATATATATATATACGTATATATTATATGTATGTATAGTTTTATCTATGTGTGGTGTGTGTGTGTGTGTGTGCGTAGAACACTTTATGACATTATATTACAGTGAACTGAAGTTACGTGTATGTATATATATATATATATGTGTGTGTGTGTGTGTGTGTTTGTGTGCATAAGTATATATCTGTGTACACTGAAAGAAAATAAGATATGCATCTGTATGTGTTGTATATATATGTATATCTTTTTACTGATTTATATCACCGAAGAATGCAAGCATCAGTGAAAAACCAGTGGTCTCTTGGGACTGAGTCTTCTACAAGGCTAAAGTCCTTGACACCAAATTACAAACACTTTTTTATTGCTCTCACCACCAAAAACCCAGTAAACCTGCCTCTGGCCCAACAGTACTATTCTTAACACATTGTGATATAAAAATAGAATTTAACACACACAAAAAAAGCATAGCTGGCTGGTTTGCATTCCATTTTCTCTTATTATATTACTTACAAGTAGCACATAGTGGGGAGTTGACGAGTACTTAAGTTAATCAGTAGATTTATCTTTTCTTTTTTTTTTTTTTTTTTTTTAGGTTAAATTCCTTAAATAATTTTGTGAGGTACTTTTGGAACTTATCATGCTGGTGGTCGCTCATGTAACGGGAGATTGCCCACCCATGGTCTTGGTCTCGGTATTGTCTTATCTTTTGTTTTAGGGAGCTGAAGAGATATACTTGCGAGTGCATGTCTGAGTTTTACTTTTGTAGAAATGCACCGACTCCATTATCTTGTTCCAGGGGTGTGGTGCAGAGAGCAGTAGGGAGTACGTTTTCTACCCTTTATACATTCACACACACACACACTCACACATATGTACACAAATACATATATCTATATATACACATATATATAATAATATAAATAATATATATATTTATATATATGCATATATACATATATATATATATACGTATATATTATATGTATGTATAGTTTTATCTATGTGTGTGTGTGTGTGTGTAATTCTTTTATTCCTTTATTTGTTTCAGTCATTTGACTGCAGCATACTGGAGCACCACCTTTAGTTGATAAATCAACCCCAGGACTTGTTCTTTGTAAGCCTAGTACTTATTCTATCGGTCTCTTTTTGCTGAACTGCTAAGTGATGGGTACATATACACACCAGTATCAGTTGTCAAGTGATGGTGGAGGGGACAAACACAGACAGAAACAACAAACACACACACACACACACACACACATATATATATATACAACGGGCTTCTTTCAGCTTCAGTCCACCAAATCCACTGACAAGGCTTTGGTCAGCCTGAGGCTATAGTAGATGACACTTGCCCAAGGTGCCATGCAGTCGGACTGAACCCAAAACTATGTGGTTGGAAAGTAAGCTTCTTACCATACAACCACTCCTGCGTCTGTAAGCTAATGAAGTTTATCAGATAATCATTTATATACAGGGGTTGGACAAAATAATGGAAACACCTTAAAATTGCAAACAATTCTATTTTAATATAAGGTAGGACTGCCTTTGGCAGTAATTACAGCTTGAATTCTATGAGTTGTAGACTCAAACAAAGTTTGAATTGTTTCCAAATGAGTTTTCGTCCATTCTTCAGCTAAAACAGTCTCCAGTTCTTGTAGTGATGATGGTGGAGGATGTCGACTCATTACTTGTTTTTCTAACATGCACCATAAATGTTCAATAATATTGAGATCTGGGGACTGTGGTGGCCAGATAAGATGTTCAACTTCACTAGAATGTTCCTCATGCCATTCAGTAACAACTTTAACTGTATGAATTGGTGCATTATCATCCTGAAAGATTGCGTTTCCCTCCGAAAACAATTCCACAACCATAGAATGAATTCAATCAGATAAAATGCTTAAATAGTCTTGACTATTAATTCTGCCATGAAGGGAAACCATTAGGCTGGCGGATTTTCAAGATATAGCTCCCCAGCTCATCACAGATCCTCCTCCGTCTTTAATAATTGGAAGAAGGCAATCTGGGTCAAATGCTTCTTTTGGCTGTCTCCACATGTATACTCAGTCGGTGGTCAGAAATAAGGTAAAGGATGACTCATCCGAGAAAATAACATTCTTCCACTGCTCTAGGGACAAATTCTGTAGGTTTTTACTCCACTCTAAATGCTTTGCAGCGTTTGTTTTTGAAAGTAATGGTCTTCTGATTGCAGCCCTCCCGTGAAATCTGGCTTTGTGCAGCTCCCGGCAAACAGTTTCTTTGGAAACTGGGTTCTCAAGGTGGTCATTAAGCTCTGCAGTAATTTTGGCAGTTGTACTTTTGTGATCCTTTCTAACAATTCTCATAAGAGTCTGACAGTTTTGGTTTTCTTCCGTAGTTTTGTTTCGACGAGGAGGTTTTTCCCTCTTTTTCAAAGGCTGTCATTACTTTCAAGACAGTACTTCTTGATACACCAAACATTTCAGCTGTTTTCATTACGCTAGCGCCTGCCAAATGAGCACCAACAATGCCTGAGT
>NC_043009.1:22691645-22719145 GCF_006345805.1 Octopus sinensis | reverse complement strand
GGTTAAGTTCGGATGGTGCTTTTTATGTGCCACCGGCACAGAAGCCAGTGGAGGCTGCACTGGCAATGGCCACGTTCGGATGGTGCTTTTTATGTGTCACCGGCACAGGTATCACAACTACTGTTTCCATTGATATTTGGATCGATGTTCACTGGCATCGGCCACGTTCGGATGGTGCTTTTTATGTGTCACCGGCACAGAAGCCAGTCGGGGCGGTGCTGGCATCGGCCACGTTCGGATGGTGCTTTTTATGTGCCACCGGCACAGAAGCCATTCGAGGCGGGGTTGGCATCGGTCCACTTTCGGATGGTGCTTTTTGTGTGCCACCGGCACAGAAGCCAGTCGAGGCTGCACTGGCAACGACCACGTTCGGATGGTGCTTTTTATGTGTCACCGGCACATGTATCACAGCTACTGTTTCCATTGATATTTGGTTCGATGTTCATGTATATGCACTTGACTCGACAGGTCTCCTCATGCACAGCGAGATGTTCCGGGATCCAAGGTACTTTGGATGGGCAGGGGGTATGCGGAACTGTTGCCGGAAGCATCCCGGGTCTTAGTAGTCACAGCACATCTCCAGAGATCTCGGTCCTTCGCCATTGCCTCAGTGAGGCCCAACGCTCTGAGGTCATGCTTGACTACCTCATCCCATGTCTTCCTGGGTCTACCTCTCCCCCTGATTCCTTCAACTGTTCGGGAGTGGCACTTCTTCACACATCTCTCCTCATCCATCCGCAGTACATGACCATACCATCGCAAGCGTCGCTCTTGCACACCGCATCTGATGCTTCTTATGCCTAGCATTTCTCTCAGGGTGCTTACACTCTGTCATGTGTTCACACTGACATTACACATCCAGCGGATCATGCTAGCTTCATTTCTTTCAAGTCTACGCATGTCCTCTGCAGTCACGGCCCATGTTTCACTGCCGTGAAGCATGGCAGTTCGCACACATACATCATACAATCTACCTTTCACTCTGAGTGAGAGACCCTTTGTCACCAGTAGGGGTAGGAGCTTTCTAAACTTTGCCCAGGCTATTCGTATTCTAGTGGTGACACTCTCTACTAACTTGGTCACCCAGGTAGCGGAAACTATCAACTACTTCTAGTTTCTCCCCCTGGAGTGTGATGGAATCTGTTTTTTGAGTGTCTGTGGTGTCTATTGTCCCTGTGCATCTGCCGCACATGAAAGCTATCTTATCAGTTAATTTCCCTTTGATGTTGCTGCACCTCTTATGCGTCCATAGCTTACACTGGGTGCATCTTATGGAGTTTCTACCTACACCTTTCCTACAGCTCGAGCAGGGCCACCTGCCCGATGGGGTGTGTGCTAAGTTCGCCTTTCTGCATACTATAACTTTGGTCTTCGCTACATTTACTCTAAGGCCCTTAGATTCTAACCCTTGTTTCCACACCCGAAATTTCTTTTTTAGTTCCAGTAGTGATTCTGCTATGAGGGCCAGGTCATCAGCATAGAGGAGCTCCCAGGGGCAACCTGTTTTGAATTCCTCTGTTATTGCCTGGAGGACTATGATGAATAAAAGGGGACTGAGGGCTGAGCCCTGGTGTACACCTACTTCTACCCGGAATTCTTCACTATATTCATTGCCAATCCTAACCTTGCTGACAGCCTCTCTGTATAGAGCCTGTTCAGCCCTTATTAGCCATTCGTCGATCAACAGTTTCCGCATCGACCACCAGATAAGGGATCGGGGAACCCTGTCAAAGGCTTTCTCCAAGTCCACAAAAGCTATGTAGAGGGGTTTATCTTTAGCTAGGTACTTCTCCTGCTGTTGTCGGACCAGGAATATAGCATCAGTGGTGCTTCTACCTGGCACAAAACCGAACTGCATCTCATCTAAGCAGATTCTCTCCCTAATGAGATGGGTTATGACCCTCTCTGTGGTCCTCATCACCTGATCCAACAGTTTAATACCCCTGTAGTTATTTCTATCTAGAGCATCACCCTTACCCTTGTAGCAGTTGACTATGGTGCTGCTACGCCAGTCATTGGGTATGACTCCATTATGAACTACCTGGTTAACAATACGGGTGACTAGGCCATAGCCCGCATAACCAGCTGTTTTAAGCATCTCAGCAGTGATTCCTGATGGGCCAGGGGCTTTACCCGGTTTCATATCCTTAATTGCTTTATCTACTAGGGAGCCGTCTATTCGGATAGCTGGTCCCTCTACTGGGTCAACATTTGGCAGGCTCTCCTCCTCCCATTCATTCTCCACATTCAGCAGTCTTTCATAATGGCTTCTCCAAGCCTCTTTCTTTTCACCAACATTAAAGGCAAGTGCCCCATCATCCATGCGGACACATTTCTCTCCTGTAACATCACTATTTTCTCTCACACACTGTCTAGCAATACGAAATACCTCAGTTCTTTGGTCCTCACGTCGCTGGACATTGGCAAACTTCTTCTTTTCTGCTATATTTTTGGCTATGTATACCTGCCGCCCGGCCTCCCTTTTGGCTACTTGGTACGGTTCCCTGCTACCCCCATCCCTCCAGGCTCTCCAGGCCTGTTTCTTAGAACTAATGGCTTTGTCTACTGCACTATTCCACCACCACGTAACTCTAGGTCTGGAAGGAACTTTGCACCATCCACAGACTTGGTCTGTGGCACTCAGCAAGCTTTCCCGTAGGAATTTCCAGCTACCTTCTATGTCCGACGTCTGTAGCTCCTTCTCCCTCTCATCAAAGTTCTTGATGAGGATGTCCCTAAATCTCTGACCATGTGAAGGGTTCTTTAGCTTCCAAATCCTTCTTTTCTGGATTGGTCTGTTTCTTGGAGTCCTTCTGGCCTCAAGCCTAAAGTCACTAATTATTAGCCTATGCTGAGGGATACACTCTTCATTCGGGAGGGTCTTTGTATTTAAGAGCGACCCTGCATCCCGCTGTCTGGTGAGGATGAAGTCTATTTGGCTAGCGGAGTCCCCTGACTGATAAGTTATAAGGTGGCAGTCAGGCTTCCTGAAGTTAGTGTTGCAGATTAAAAGGTTACATGCATCACAGAATTCCAGTAGTCTAGTTCCCTCCTCATTTCTGGTGCCAATACCATGGCCACCATGAACCCCAGTGAAGATACCCGATTCCCGCCCAACATGCCCATTAAAGTCTCCAGCCACAAAGATGAGGTCCTTGCCACTAGTCTTTGAGGTAGCCTGTAGAAGGGTATCATAAAAGTGGTCCTTCTGATCATTTGGTAGGCCCGCTTGTGGGGCATAGGCAGAGATAATCGTAGCTGTGCCACTCTGTAGGACTAACCTGAGCTTAAGCACTCTGTCGCAAACCCTGACAACCTCTATGACCTTATCCACCCATTTCTCCGCAAGGAGAATGCCTACACCCCCTACCCCAACCATGTTACCTTGCCAGAAGACTTTATACCTATGTGCCTTGCTTGTGAGGACCCTGGCTGAAGCACCTCTCCACCTTACCTCTTGTATGCAGCATACATCAACCCGTCTTCTCTCAAGCATCTCTACAATCTCACTAGACCTACCTTTCAGTGTACCAACATTGACAGTGCCAAACCTGTGTGGGGGGAGGGGTGCAATTCGGCGCCTGAAAAGAAGAGGGTTGTTGTGGTGGCGGTGATCGATTTTTAGGCATTTTCATCTGATCTCTCTCTCTTCTGACAGGACAACATTCAAGCATTTAGGCATGTTAAGGTTCTGGCCCCTGCGGTAGGCAGGGTCAGGTGTTAGCAGCATTGTAAGCACAAGCACTAAACTCATTGATGGTGTAGATGTAATACTGAAATTCTAGGTGTTAGTAGTATTTCTGAAATACTGAAATTCTAGGTGTTAGTAGTATACTCTAAGCAAGCATTATGGTCATTGAGCGACATGGTTTAACCCTTTCGTTACTATATTTCTGACCAAATTACACCCCTTATGTGTTTCAATTACTTTCCAACGTAATCATAAATTTAGTCTGGTTTCATTAAACAACTATAACTTTTTTATTTATCGATATATTAATCTGATTTTTGGAAGATAATTTAATGAAATATTCTCAACCAATTCTATACTATAATTTTTGTCACAAAGTGACTCTAATTGCAGGTAGATACAGGTAAATTCAACAAAATATAAAGTTATTAAAATTTTGTTCAAACATCGCTATAGAAAATGGGTTATTAGCTAATATTCAATTGGGTATACAACAAAATTTTACGATAGAATTTGTTATTCTGGGTAACTTTCTGATACCCATAATAATATTTATGGCAAAATAGGCCTTAATTTCATTTAAGGTTGTAGGAAATAACAAACTATCCTTTCTTTCACCTTGTTTACGTTTAGCGTAACGGTTCATTTTCGCCGTAGATTTCAAATAGGCTCAATCGAAAAAGTAAATAGAAATAGTCTAAGGCTTTACTCTTCTGGGAAAGTCTGTGGCTTGGTCCAGTTTCTTCAGAAAAGTCACCGAAAGAAACAGTTTTTAAATTTTCACTCCATTCAGGTGCCAATTCATTTTCTTTATCGCAGTCGGAGCTCTCAGATTCACTGTTTTCACTTTCGGAAAATGAAACATCAGATTCATTATCAAATACCATGTGCTTTTTTTTTTCAGTCATAGAGTTAGATTTATGAAGGTCTTCAGTAGAAAATCCTTCGAATTCTGACTCGCTGCTTGATATAATGAAATTCGTATCCATTTTTTGTCAGAATTACAAATTTTGAAAACACAATAGGAACAAATTTCGGAAAAAAATCTCCCAAAATTCACGGAATTAAAATTACACTTCGATTTTTGTACAAAACTGTAGTTGAACTGTTTACGAAGTATAATACGTATTTTCACGAATGTACTAAAGAGATTTGCTCTGATATTCTCATTTAAATATGAATAGGTAAATTCGGGCGGCTTTGGGCGGTTTGGTCTCATTAATCAAAATTTTTTTCGGGCGGCTTTGGGCGGTTTGGTAACGAAAGGGTTAAGCAGTGTAGCAGAAACATGGATATTCTAGAGATGAGCTGGAGGGTGAGGGGGTTCTAGCAGGGAGAAGAGAGAGTGAGGGGGATGAGGAGAGGGTGCAGTAATATAGGGGAACACCAGTGGGGAGGGGTGTTCGGAGAAACGATGACAGGTTCTAGACAAGTAGAACGTAGGATATCACGAGAGGGGTAATACATGGTGAAATAGCGTATTGAAGAGGGGGGTTCGAGGTGTAGACACCCATAATGGTGGTGGGAGAAGGGATATCCGGTATAGATGGAGCAAAATATAGAGATATCCGGTATTGGTGGGGGTGGGCAAGGGCGGGTGCACCGCGAATGCGCGAAGTTTGATACAGGGGAGAGTGAAGACTTGAACGGGCAAATTATCGTAGATAATTATCGTAGTAACATGGAGAAAGGGAGAAATTATCAGCGCATAAAAATGAAGGATAATTTAGGGCGAAGAACAGACAAAGTGATATGGAGAAATGGAGAAATTATCAGCACATAATAATAAAGGGATATTTAGGGAAGACGGTGGAGAAAGGGAGAAATTATCGGCACATAATAATGATGAGAGGATATTTAGGGAAGACGATATATATTTATATGTATGTATAAATATATATATATATATCACTGTGATCACCGTGACCGATCAGGCTATCAGATGTTGCTACACATCGCTGGTCATCAAATGACACACCACCCCACTGGCTAAGCGAGCAGGCCAACACAAGAAAGAGTGAGAGAAAGTTGTGGCGATAGAGTACAGCAGGGATCGCTCCCCCACCCCCCACCCCCACCGGAGCCTCGTGGAGCTTTAGGTGTTTTCGCTCAATAAATACTCACAACGCCCTGTCTGGGAATCGAAACCTCAATCCTACAACCGCGAGTCCGCTGCTCTAACCACTGGGCCATTGCATCTGGTATTTACTGTATCGATCTCCATTTGTTCAACTGCTAAACAATGACACACATGCATGAGTGGCTGTGCATGCAAATATGCATATATTTATATATATATCGTCATCATCATCATCATTGCTTAATATTCATTTGAAAGTGATCTAAATTAAGATCCTCCGTTAAAATTTCATATCAGTTTATGTTTTAAACCCCAGTTAAATAATGACAGTTATTTTAAGAAATTCTTCACAAATTAAAAAGAAAAATTAATTGAAACTGAGGCAGAGTATTTCACCAAGGAAATGGTGTTAAAGGGTTTTGAAAAACACCTGTAAATTAATATTGGGTGGAATGAAGTGAGTTCAATATCAATTATACCCTTTACCTTCCAGAAATCAGTACTTAATCAAAAGAAAATCAATGTCAATTGCAATGGTCTTTATACACAAATTGGCAGAAATAGGTGGGAATACAGGTGTGGACTATTCTATAGTTACTTTCAGAAACTTCTTTAATATTCTCTCTTTTTTGGTGGATGGGGCGGTTTACTGTTTTGCATCAATTTTTCTGTACTTGCATGGGTCACATGCTCACATGTGTGTAAACACATGCACAACAAATAGTAGTAAGTGGTTTTTTTTCTTTGTGTGACCAGAGAGGACTATAATAAACCCATTCTACCCTTGCTATCGAAGAATAATGGATATAAACTGATGGTGGTGGTGATGATGATGATATTGATGATAATCACTGTTGTTGTTGCCTGAACAATTGTTTTTACGGTGGAGTGACTTTTTCCAATTACTAATCATGAAATAAGAATCAAAATTTTTGTTTTCTTATTCAGCCAGGCAAAAAGGGGAGAGAGGAATTACTACATGCTTTGCTCAGAGATAAGATTTAAACTTATGACTCAGTGCTCAATTAGTTCAATACCTTATCTTCTCACAGCCATTGTGCTTTAGGGTTTGGTTGCATGACAAATAAATTGAAATCCTACAGGATAGCAAGAAAATCAGGAAGGGGCTTGAACCGCTTCATTAACTCTCTCTATCTCTCTCACCAGACACACATACACACATATATATATCAATTTTTTTTTTTACTTGTTTCAGGCATCAGAATGTGGCCATGCTGGGGCACCACCTCAAAGAATTTTCATTGTAGGAATCAACTCTAGTACCTTTTTTTTTAAGCTTGGTATTTATTCTGCCAGTCGCTTTTGCCGTACCACTAAGTTACATGGGACATAAACAGACCACTAGATGTCGACTGGTGGTGGGGGACAGACAGACACAAACACACACACAACAGGCTTCTTTCAGTTTCTGTGTATCAAATCCATTCACAGGGCTTTGGTCAGCCTGAGGCTATCATAGAATATGTATACCCTAGGTGCCATGCAGTGGGACTGAACCTGGAACCATATGGTTAGGAAGCAAAGTTCTTACCACACAGTAAATTTTAGGGGGCCAAGATGTTTAGTTGAATATATTGATGCCTTAGATCAACTGGCATTTATTTTATCAACCCTGAAAGAACGAAAGGCAAAGTCAACATTTGGAAGAATTGGAACATAAAGAACCAGAAGATATGCCACTAAGCATTTTGTCTGTATGCTCAAGATTATATGTTGTTGTTCAAGTTGCAAGGTGAATGCCTTGCAGTTTTTGCTCCTGTTCTCTGCATTCTGAGTTCAAATACTGCCTCAGTCAACTTTACCTTTCATGCTTTTAAGATCAGTAAATAAAGTAGTGGCCCAGATTTACAGACAAGCAGAGTGTTAGTGTTGAAAAAGACGGCCTCTGATATCTGTGCATTCTGATTCCTAATTCTGCCTCATCTCCCCAGCAAACATGGTGATAGGATTTGTAAGTCCTTAAACCTTTAACCTTCAGTTTACTTTGTCAAGTGTATTGCGTGTTTATTCATATTGTTTGAATTAACCCTTTAGCGTTCACATTATGCTTTGAAAAGTATTGCTTTAGCAAATATTCTGCTCAATATCACAGATTTGCTTCTTAGTTGCTTGAGCATGTCCCATAATGGCTGATAATACGTGCATTACTGATCATCAGCAGGAGTAGAGGGGGAGCATCATAGCCATGTGTGGAGAGGGCTTCTTTGGGGTTTGAATAAATGTAACAAAAGTGAAGTTTGAGGCAAATATTAGCCCTTTTTAATACTTTCTAGGGTTAAGCAAATAGGAAATAGCAGTTGCTACTCAAGGACGAAAACTGTTACGCAGTTTAATTCATGCTTAACCCTTTCGTTACCAACCCAGCTGAAACCGGCTCTGGCTCTGAGTACAAATGTCTTGTTTTGAATTAAAATCTTCCACCAGACATCACAATTTATGTTCCTAACACCAGCTTAATGATAACTAAGTTATTTTACTAAATTCTTTCTTATATTTAAAATTAATTGAAAGAAACACAGAGCACCTCAAAATAAATACGGTAACGAAAAGGTTAATTCAGAACAATATGAAAGAATAAGCATCACATTTGACAGAATAATTGGAATGTCGAAGTGTTAAAAAGACTTTCAAGGTGTTTTGGTATTTTGTCCAGTGCCTTACCGATTCTGCAATCCACTTTCTTCATGAATTTTTTAATATTGCCGGAAAGTTCATTGAATATTCAATATATAAAATTTTGTGTTTATTTTAGTGAGTTTCTTTTCAGGAAATGCTGCTTATATTTTGGCATTTATTTATTTATTTATTATATTTATTTTTACATTTAAGAAGAAATAAATTGTAATCATGCTTTCATACTGGTGAACAAATGACAATATTTAAATCAATATATTTTTTTATACATATACACACATATAAGTACATATGAATATATATCTCTGTGTGTGTGTATAGACATTTATGCTTATATATGTCTGTCTGCATGCATGTGTGTGTGTTTATGTATGTATATGAGCATATATATATGGATGGGTATGTGGTTGTATATCGATATGTATATGTGTATATAGTTGCCTGATATACCAAGAATGTAATTTCCTATATGTCTGTGTTTGTATGCATACATGTGTATGTGTGTATATATATATTTGTGAGTGCGTACACACACACACACACACATACATGCACACACACAGAGTGGGGAAAAAAAAACCATTAATTAATAAAGAAATGTTGTAGCAGAGTGGCAGCATGATGTTTGAAGTAACTGGAGAAATTGTTGATGAAATGAAAAGAAATGAAATAGAGGAAGAGGAGGGGGAGGAGAGAGGGGAGATGAAGAAGAAGACAGAGATGAGGGAGGCTGGAATGTTAGAAATTTCTTTTGGTTAGATCACGAAGTAAGCTGACAGAAAAAGATGTGAGGAGAAACATGAATAGAAATGGAGATTTGAGTCGCATATCTGTCACTGTATTCCTCTTTCTTTCTGTGATGTAGATCTTTGCACATGCACATATATGCACGCTTGTAGAATGTGTGTGTGTGTGTGTGTATATTTTATGTATATTTTGTATGTGTGTATATATATATTTTATATATATCTGTGTATACATATATTTTATGTATATATGTGTGTACACACATATTTAAAATATACAGATATACATATATGTTATGTTTATATTTGTGTATACACATATTTAATATATATCTGTGTATATATATTTTATATATGTATTTGTGTGTGTGTGTATTTTTTCAAATATACATATATATATATAATTTGTATTTGTGTGTATAATTCTGTGTATGTATATATATTGGGTGTGTGTGTATGCAAATATGTATGTATGTATATACATGCACATACATATACACACACACACATGTACTTACACATTATACACACAGATCCCTAACTTTCTTTAATTGCGTGTATTAGTGGGATTAATATTTTGTTCCTAACATTAAAGATACTATATACATCACCACTTCAGGTGTGTTTCAATAATTTTGATGTTTTGTTTCTTTTTTACTTAACAAAACATAAAATATACACAGTTTACATAAATACTCGCACCCATCATTGTATATATATATATGTATATATATGTATTCTGCATGTGTGTGTGTGACACATATACACTTGTACTTATTTATATGTATGACTAAATATACACCCATTATATTGCTGATTGTTCACACAGTCTGTGTGTGTATGAACTCTTTCGGAATTGTATTTCTAAATCTGCCTGGCCTCTGTTTAGACATGGTCAAGTCATACAAGACTCATTCATGTAATGAAAGTGAAATGAAAGAAGTTTTGAATAGTTATTATTATTTATTGCTATTATTATTATTATTATTATCATTATTATTATTATTATATTTCGCCTGTTGCTACATTCTGAGTTCAAATTCCACCGAGGTCAACATTGCTTTACATCCTTTTGGGGTACATAAATTAAGTACCAATTACACACTAGGGCCAATGTAATCAACTTACCCCCTCCTCTCCAAATTTCAGGCTTTGTGCCTATAGTAGAAAGGATTATTATTATTATTATTATTATGGCGAGCTGGCAGAATTGTTTGCACACCAGGCAAAATGCTTAGCGGCATTTCGTCCGTCTATACATTCTGAGTTCAAATTCCTCTGAGGTTGACTTTGCCTTTCATCTTTTGAGGGACAATAAAATAAGTACCAGTGAACCACTATTCGTAATCAACTATTCGCCTCCTCCAAAATTTCAGCCCTTGTGCCGATAGTAGAAAGGATTATTACCTCCGCCTTAGCAAAGGCAGAGGTATTGTTTTCAGTCGTGTTTGTTTGTTTGTCCATAGACAAGATATCTCAAGAACCACTGGGATGTTTGGTCTCATGACTGACTCAAACTGATTAGATTTTGGGATTGATCCGGTACCAGACAAGGATTCTGGACTATTTGTTATATTTACTTTACATGAAGTATTACAATCTTACATTGACTTTCAAGTCGTTTTCTGATTATCTCCCTTGAAAGCATGCTCATGGTTTCCACACATGTTATGGTGGCATTGTTGTTTCCAAAGTTTTATTTTTGTTTCTCGAGCGCATCAGACAGCATGCTTATCAACATTTCTTCCAATTCTTTAATTTCGGGGTTCAAATCCTGCTGAGGTCAACTGACTTTCATCCATTTGGGTTCAGTAAAATAAGTAACAGTCAAGTATTGAGTCCAGTGCGACCAGTTCTGCTGCCCTTATGCTAAAATATGAAGCAACAATTATTATTTTTATTCTCTTAACTGATTTATCTCTGTCCATGTCACATCTCAGCTGCATTCCACATCTTAGAGATGCACCATTTTCCTCAACGCATGAGCTGTTCCAAGTATTGCGGCCATCTGAATACTTCCTATGAAGTTTGGTATTTACAGCTTTCAATTCCAGATTATTGCTCTCTTTGAGATGGTCCCAAGTACACCCATCACAATAGGCACCACACTCACTTTTGAGGCTCTATGGATTCTTTTCATTTCGAATCCAAATTCTGGGTACTTCCTGACTTTCTCATCCTCTGTCTTAACAATATTTTGGTCTCCAGGTATGGTTACATTGATGCAAGTCCATTCTTTGGAATTATTATTTACTCTTAATCTCTATGTTTGTTACAATCACTTGCTGAGACACACCTAGGGCAAGTGAAGGATAAAAGATGTTACAGTATGACTGAAAACTTGGGGAGGGGAAGTGGCAGGGGCAGTTGTGAAATATCTTCATGTAATACAACAGACATTTAAATGGATAGGGTTTTACTAAGGCAGTACTTCTCAGCACAATCTTTTGGATTTCTCTGAGACTTGTTTCTCCAAGTATCTTATCTAGATGTTTCTGACATTCCTTTCTTATATTGGGTACCCACAATAACAGGAACAATTCTTGCTTTAAGATGTCACATCTTGTGTATTTCAACTTCTAGGTGCCTTATATTTACTTAATTTGTCAAATTCATTTACAAATATATTTTTATCAGTGGGAACACTTACATCTACTTTTATTTTCTTCCCTATCTTTATTATTATTACCATTATCATTATTATTATTATTATTATCATTATTATTATTATTATTATTAGTCAAAATGAAAAGAAGAGTGCCATTATCATCTAGTGAAGAATATTTTGACGTCTTGTGTGTCTTCAACAAGTTCAAAATATAATTTTGTCAATCTACTTCATTTTCGTTAATATATAAAGGATTGAGGTAACTCCTCCAGAAGATATAGAATTAAAATTAAAGGAAGAGTACTAATGTCATCTAGTGAATGATATTTTGACATCATCATCATCATTATTATTATTTCTCTTCTAAAAGTCATTTACCTGTATTAGCTATATGAATTAAGCAAGCCTGAAGGCTTTTGTTGTGTGCTTTGACCATTTAGCAAGTCTTTGCATTTGCTTCTAGAATAATTTTTTTTAATCATTGGTTTTCATTAGTTAAAATAATTCTAGTATTAATTATAGAAATTACTCATCCAGTTACTCCAGTCTCTAATATTATGTATGCTTGAGAAAGAGAGGCAAAAAACGAGAAAAGAGCAGAAAAGAAAGTTCTGGGCACTGTCTATCTTTTTTCAGAGTAAATGATTAGAAAATATAAACATGTCATTTATCTGCTTGATCAAAATGTCTTTTTTTAATTAGATAAGTATCTGGTGTTGCATGTATTAACATCGCGTGTGTGTGTGTGTTTGGTTTTTCTGTAGTGTCATATTGGTGCTGTTGTTTATATCTTTCATAAACAATATTCCGATGTCAGTAAAGGGAGAAAAAAAAACATTTTACTCATAAAAATAAATGGGTTGGTGACAGGAAAGGCATCCAGCTGTTGGTTACTGTTTCAATCTCATCCAACCCATCTCATCCAGCATGGAAAAAGCTGGCTTAAAAATGATGCAAGTTGGTAGTGAGAACAGAATTAGATTGTGGCAGCGTAGTCTAGACTGATTTTTATTTGCTACTATTATTGAAACAGTTGAACATTATTGCAAACTTTGGACAATGTGAAAAGCACAACAGTGTTTAGTTGTGGTTGCTAGATTTCTACTTGACAGCCAGCAGACACAAATTAAACAGGTGCTAATCTCTTATAAAGCACAAGTTTGCCCTGCCCTAGAGTATTTCTTGCAGATTTTATTTTCAATGTGATTTTAAATGACAGTCTTATCTTGTAATTTGTTCACAAAGTGGAAATCCATTGGGACTGTATCTGGCTGAACAACAACAACAACAGCAACAACCAACATTAGAAGCAAAACATTTAGACATTAAGCAACATACAGGTTATTTATTATTTACATTCGATGGATATTTGTCCTCATCTTGTTTGTTGTTAACACAACGTTTAGGCTGATATACCCACCAGCCTTCTTCAGGTTTCTTGGGGAAATTTTGAACCTGGGTTTTCATTCCTATGCGTGGGCTACTAACCCCAAGATTCTGAGTTCGATTCCAAGCAGTGACTTGAACAATAACAATAATAATAACATCGAAAAATACCTTAGGAATGAGAACCCAGGTTCGAAATTTCCCCCAAGACATTTGAAGAAGGCTGGAGGGTATATCAGCCGAAACGTTGTGTTAACAACAAACAAGATGAGTACAAATATCCGTTGAATGTAAATAATGTAAATAATTCCTCATCTCTTAAATACAGAACTATACAGGCTGTTTGGTGTGCGCAGAAGTAGCAGCATGGGAATGTTGTCCGAGGTGCAGCATGACAATATGACTGCACTGTGTGGGTTCCAGTACAGCCATCAGGGGGGAGTTTGAGACATTTTGGCACAGCTGTTTCGTTGTCAGATTCACATAACAGCAGATGTTTTAATACTTCTTTCCTCTCATCCCCATCTCTCTGATCAGGTTTCTCTCTGTGTGTCAATCTACTTCATTTTGGTTAAGATATAAAGGATTGAGGTAACTTCTCCAGAAGATATAAAATTAAAATTAAAGGAAGAGTACTAATGTCATCTAGTGAATGATATTTTGACATTATTATTATTATTGTCGTTGTTGGCGGCGGCGTCATCATCATTGTTATTATTATTTCTCTTCTAAAAGTCATTTACCTGTATTAGCTATATGAATTAAGCGAGGCTGAAGGCTTTTGTTGTGTTCTTTGACCATTTAGCAAGTCTTTGCATTTGCTTCTAGAATATTTTTTTTTAATCATTGGTTTTCATTAGTTAAAATAATTCTAGTATTAATTATAGAAATTACTCATCCAGTTACTCCAGTCGCTAATATTATGTATATTTGAGAAAGAGAGACAAAAAAAAAAACAACCTAAATATTCTGACTTAAATATTCTGCCAGTTTTATGGTCAAATCAACCAGATTTGGCCTCTCACACTTACCCTACAGTGTCATTCTAAAAATAAACAATCGCCTCATTGAAATCTTTTGGCTACAGCATAATGCAAGATTAATTCATAACAATGTGAATAAATAAGCATTATATTTCACAGAGTAATCTAAAAGATATAAGGTTAATAAATTAATGTCTCACTTTCTCCCAGTGATCAGGTCGCAGTCTCAAAGCAGTGAAAATATTTTGGTAAATTCAATTTAAATGTCAAAGAGAATCTAACGGTTTTTGTGTGTTTTTAAATGGCTTATAAAACACCTTCTATGCTGTAATTGTTTTTTTTTTCAGCAGATGATCTGAGATCAGGTCACTTGCTATGCAAGTACATCTCCATAATATATATATATGTGTGTGTGTTAATTTTTTATTCTTGTTTCAGTCATTTGACTAAGGCCATTCTGGAGCACCGCCATTAGTTGAACAAATCAACCCAAGGACTTAGTTTTGTAAGCCTAGTACTTAGTCTGTTGGTCTCTTTTGCCAAACTGTTAGGTTACGGGGACGTAAAAACACCAACATATATATTTTTTTTCTGTTTTTATTTTATTTTGTCTGTCATTTGACTGCGACCATGCTGGGGCACCACCTTTAAGGATTTTAGTTGAACAAATTAACACCAGGACATTTCTTTTTTTGTAAGCCTAGAATATATCCTATTGGTCACTGTAGCTGAACCGCTAAGTAATGGGGATGTAAACACACCAACACCAGTTGTCAAGCAGTAGTCAAATGGAGGACAAGCACAAAGACACACACATATACACATGACAGGCTTCTTTCAGTTTCAGTCTACCAAATCTACTCACAAGGCTTTCGTCAGCCTGAGGCTATAGTAAAAGACACCTGCCCAAGGTGTCACACAGTTGGACTGAACCCGGAACCAGGAGATTGAGAAGCAAGCTTCATTCATCTTAGACACGCCTGTATCTATATATATATATATATACTAGCTTAAGGTGACCCACTCTACGCGTGGGTAAGAGTGTGGTTGTTACTTTCTGTTGCTTCCTTTCTGTTTTTTATCACTACATTCTCCCTCTTTGTTTCTCTCTCCTTTCTCTCTCACTTCCCACTCTCTTACTCTTCCTTTCTCTCTGGCTCTCCCTCACTTTCTCTTACCCTCTATCTTTCTCTATCTCTCTCTCTCTCTCCCATTTATAAACAACAAAAGATCTTGAGTAAGTTGAGAAAGTAAATATTTTGAAAGATCAATCATAAATATCAGGCAGTGACACCGGAAAGGTCTGCTTCAAGGCAGACAGCAAAACACTAACATTTAAAAGGGACAGACGAACTTGCGAGCTGAATAAAAATTAAAAAAATATTGGAAACCAAAGTTTGAAGGGATAGAATCTGAGGATAGTAGAGTCACCATGGCTGGCATTTCTTAACGATGGACAGCAACGTAGTGGCAGTTTAATGGCTGGTGTAAAATTTTGAACTTGATGTAAAAGAAAATTCCTAAACACCAAGCTTTGAAGTGATTCTTTCTCACGACAGTAAACTCACCATGGCAAGCATTCAAAACTTCTTCATTATGGACAGCAACACATTGACGATTTAAAGGCTGGCGCAAATTTTTTTAGCTTGATGTAACAGAGAATTCCTAAACACCCGCTCCTGTAAATTTTAATCCCATTCAAGCCCTCTTTTCACATTTTGGTTAATATAACCTCTAGGACAAAATTCCTCATCTTATAAAATGTGGCCCGAGTAGACCCGAATGAAATCGGGTTATCATCATCATCATCGTTTAAAGCAGACGTTAAACGATGATGATGATGATGATAACCCGATTTCATTCGGGTCTGCTCAGGCCACATTTTATAAGATGAGGAATTTTGTCCTAGAGGTCATGCCTTTCATTTGAGGTAAAAAATAGTTGCCATGCAAACTCGCCAGCACTTTTAACATAGGTGAGCATATTTTCAGCACAACCGACCACATAATGCACACATTATATATATATATATATATATACGCATTATATATACATATGTGTGTGTGTGTGTGTACTCATTATATATACAAATGTATACAATATATATATATAAATTAAATTAGAGATAAAACCACTATTAGGCAAATCAAACAGTGAAAAATTTGAACCAAAACATAAAAATAAAAATATAATATACAAAATATATAATATAAAGTTTAAAATTAAAATTATTAATTTATATTTATAATTTTTTAAAAAATATATGTAGCTATCAAAAAGTATTAAAAAGTTTAATATACATAAATACAGATATATACACTTTGTAATTATACATTATATATACATATTTATATATAGAACACACACACACACACACATATATAAATTAACCCAATAAATATCTGATTCATGATATTTGTTCTCATGATTGTGTGGTGGATGTGGCGATGATAATTCTCTCTATGAATGCAGACAGACGTAGAGAGAGAGAGAGTGTGTGAAAGCGCTGTCGAAGGCGGGGAGGGGCGGAGATATAGGATGCTGTGAAACGACGTTATAAAGAGAAAGTGAAGGGAGGTAGATGCTGTGAAACGACGTTATAGATAGAATGTGAAAGGAAGGGAGGAAAGAGGGTGAGTGATGGAGGAAGACAGATACATAAAAGAATGAGAGTAGACTTGTCAAAGTGCGTTTTTGGCCCTAGCAACGACACCTTTTAAGATGGGGGGGTTCTAACCTAGCCCACTCGCATCCTCACCTCATTTTACATGTCCCTGTAAACTTTGGAGTCAATCCGACGGGATCTAGTGCCCTTTAACCTGTTCTCGATGCCAAAACCAGACAAACAAACAAACTTTTTGCATTTCAGAATTATAATATAGAGATGACTAGCTTTAGGTGACCCTCTCTACATGCGGGTAAGAGTGTGGTTGTTACTTTCTGTTGCTTCCTGTCTATTTTTATCACCACATTCTCCCCCTTTGTTTCTCTCTCCTTTCTCTCTCACTTACCCACACTCTTACTCCTCCTTTCTCTCTGGCTCTCCCTCGCTTTCTCTTACTCTCTATTTTTCTCTATCTCTCTCTCTCTCCCATTTATAAACAACAAAAGATCTTGAGTAAGTTTAGAAAGTAATTATTTTGAAAGATCAATCATAAATATCAGGCAGTGACAATGGAAAGGTTTGCTTCAAGGCAGACAGCAAAGCACTAACATTTAAAAGGGACAGACGAACTTGCGAGCTGAATAAAAATTAAAAAAATATTGGAAACCAAAGTTTGAAGGGATAGAATCTGAGGATAGCAGAGTCACCATGGCTGGCATTTCTTAACAACGGACAGCAACGTAGTGGCAGTTTAATGGCTGGCGTAAAATTTTGAACTTGATGTAAAAAAAAATTCCTAAACACCAAGCTTTGAAGTGATTCTTTCTCACGACAGTAGACTCACCATGGCAAGCATTCAAAATTTCTTCATCATGGACGGCAACATATTGACGATTTAAAGGCTGGCGCAAATTTTTTAGCTTGATGAAACAGAGAATTCCTAAACACCTGCTCCTGTAAATTTTAATCCCCTTCAAGCCCCGTTTAGACCTCTTTTCACATTTTGGTTAATATAACCCGATTTCATTCGGGTCTACTCGGGCCACATCTTATAAGATGAGGAATTTTGTCCTAGAGGTCACACCTTTCATTTGAGGAAAAAAATAGTTGCCATGCAAACTTGCCAGTACTTTTAACATAGGTGTGCATATTTTCAGCACAACCAACCACATAATGCACACATTATATATATATATATATATATATATATATATATATATATATATATGCATTATATATATGTGTGTGTGTGTGTGTGTGTATACGCATTATATATACAAATGTATACAATATATATATATATATATATATATATATATATATATATATATATATTGAGATAGGTGTTGTAAATGCAACCCTCCATGGGATAACATATATCCAATATACTGCTAGTGAAGTACCCAACAAAGTTAATACATAAATGTTAAGAATTGCGATGCAATCAATTCATTTACTGTATTATATGGGCAAAGGTAAAATGATTTACCACAAATTACTAATACAAGATAAGAAAATGGAGAAATACATCTAAATCAAATATCAATTATCAGATAATTTAACTTATATTTATATTCTCTTTTTTATATATATATTCTACTTATTATACAACATTACTCTTTTATGTACACTTTTTTATGTACATTCCTTTATGTACACTGATTTGTTCTGCTTTTTTATGTTTAACCCTACAGTCTCTTATGTGGTGGTTTAATAAAGTATGTGATTGAGTATTATCTGATAATTGATATTTGATTTAGATGTATTTCTCCATTTTCTTATCTTGTATATATAAATATATATATATATATTTATATATTTATATATATATATATATATATATATATATATATATATATATAAATTAAATTAGAGATAAGGCAAATTAGAGATTAGGCAAATCAAACAGTGAAAAACATAAACCAAAACATAAAAATAAAAATATAATATACAAAATATATAAAATTTAAAAACTTTTCGCATTTCAGATTTATAGATATTGATATATATATAATTGAAAGCATCTGTAGCCATGTAGATATTATTGGTCACACATACATAGTGTTTGTGGTTTAAATGCTCATTTGCTGCGGGATAGTGTTTATGTCAGTTGTGTTCTAATAAATTTTGTATATTTCTGCATGGGTTACGTACGTGCATTTGCCTCCAATCCCAAAAATTAGTCACCAAAACAGCCTAAATAGTTAGTCACGAATGCCAAATCATCCGTGTTTAAACAGTCGCACTCAATTGTCTAATTCTGCATTCAGGCCATGCTGGATTGCAGGTTGACGATATGAGCATGTTGTGTGAAGTGGAGCAAAGACACTTACATTGTACTGTATAAGTTGTGATGTAATTGTCAAGCTATGTTGTGTGGAGTTCTCTAGTATGACAGCCATAGGTTTCCAGAGGTTTATTATGGCAGTTAGCCCATGTTGTGTGATCTGTAGCATGGCAGTTAGCCTATCTTATGTGAAATGCAGTGTAGTAGTTAGCTTAGTTTGTGAGATTGATATGGCAGGGATTTTTTCTTTCTTTTTTTCTCTGGCACTCCAGCAGTTATGACAGTGAGTGTTCCAGTTGATCCAATCAATGGAACAGCCTGCTTGCAAAATTAACATACCAGTGGTTGAGCACACCATAGACATGCATACCCTTAACTGTAGTTCTCTGGGAGATTCAGTGTGACAAGGCTGGCCCTTTTGAAATACATGTACTACTCGTTTTTGTCAGCTGAGTGAACTGGAGCAACGTGAAATAAAGTGTCTTGCTCAAGGGCACAAGGTGTCGCCAGAAATTGAACTCATGGCCTTGTGACCATGAGCTAAATACCTTAACCACTAAACCACGCACCTTCACTCACTGAGTTGTATGACGTACAGCATGGCAGTTAGCCTGTGTTATCTGGAGCACGTCATTAAGCTTGTATGCGCGACATGCAGTCTAGCAAATCAGCTTGTGTTGTTTGATGTACAGCAAAGCAATCAAACATGCATTGTGTGAAGAGCAGCATGCCACTTGTGTGGCAGTGAATCTGTGTTGTGCTCTGTGCATCATACCTAGCATATGACATAGTAGTCTGAAGATATTGTGTATGTAGGATGATGAGCTATGATTGGAGAATTTTTTGTGGAATGGAGCGAAGTGGCGCATCTTTGGTATGTTGTTGTTGTTTTAGCCAAGTGGTTCTTGACCGGTATCCATATGGCCCTTGGAAGTCAATATATAAAATTTTTGCTGTAAAAAAGTTATCTGCAATAAAATGGTTATACTTCAACAATACACAAAATATTTTAATTTTTTTAATACATGGCTGTGTGGTAAGTAGCTTGCTTACTAATCACATGGTCCTGGGTTCAGTCCCACTACTTGGCACCTTGGGTAAATATCTTCTCCTTTAGCCTCAGGTCAACCAAAGCCTTGTGAGTGGATTCAGTAGGCAGAAACTGGAAGAAGCCCATTGTATATGTATATATGTATATGTATGCATGTCTGTGTTTGTCCTCCCAACATCACTTGACAACTGATGCTGGTGTGTTTACGTCTCCGTAACTTAGCAGTTTGACAAAAGAGACCAATAGAATAAGTACTAGGCTTCCAAAGAATAAGCTCTGGGATCGATTTGTTTGACCAAAAGGCAATGCTCCAGCATGGCCACAGTCAAATGACTAAAACAAGTAAAAGAGTAATTCCTGATAATGTTTAATTATATAAATACAAAAAGATTTTTTAAACAGTAAATGCAGAATAGGAACCAAAAGGGTCCACAGCTAAAAAATGGTTGGGAAATGCTATATAGACCAGTGATTCCCAACTAGTGTCCACATGGCCCTTGGGGATCAATATACAATTTTCTTAAAATCTATTTGCAATAAATTGGCTCTGCTTCTACAATACACAGATATTTTAACAATTTTTTCATACATCATCATCATCATTGTTTAATACCCACTTTCCATGCTGGCCTGGGTTGAACAGTCTGACTGAGAATTGGCAAGCCAGGAGGCTGCACCAGGCTCCAATCTGATTTGGGAAGGTCTCTACAGCTTGATGCCCTTCCTAATGCCAACCACTCTGAGAGTGTAGTGGGTGCTTTTTAATAATTCTTAATCATAAGATATAAAGGGATCATTTAAACATCAAATGACTATGAGGGTCCAATAGAGTAGATGAAGAATCAAAGGAGTCCAGAAGCAAAAATTGGTTGAGGACCACTGTTTTAGCACTAGGTCAGCCATAATCAAACAGATCTATGATTAATAATGTTCCATTGTGATTGTCCCTGCTTTGTGGACATTCTTCCCTGCTCCTTTAATCCTCCAGCATTTGGATTTCTTTGTCAAATCTATAGCTTATTGCTTTGAATTAATTATTTATCATCTCATAGCTTCAAGATTTCAATGGTATGTTTGTATATTTTTAAAACGACATTTTAGGGTAGGTGTGAGAAGTCAAATCTGGCCAGTCTGAACATGAAGCAGGCAGAATATTTTGGCCAGCTACAGCTGGTTTAAATGTTAAATGGCCAATGCTCTTGGACTCATACGGTTGGTTACTAGGTTTCCATGATGTATAAGTGACCCTAATCACAATATTCTCCCTGAACAGTACTCAGGACACTTGTTTCTTGTAGTGTCCAAGGGCATCAATTTTGAGGAGAGGGGACAAATCAATAACATTGAACCCAGTACTTTATTTTATCAACACTGAAGGGATGAAAGGCAAAGTTGACTTTGATGGGATTTGAACTCAGAATATAAAGAGCTGGAAGGAATGCTGCTGTGCATTTTGTCAATGATTCTACCAGCTCGTTGCTTTGTTTTTATATCTATAGGACTACATTATCTGGAGTTTCCTTCCTTTAGAATTCAAAGCAGCTATATCCAGCCCAAATATTCTACCTGTTTTATGATCAAACTGGCTACAGCTGGTCTCTCACAGCTGTGATTGTCCCTGCTTTGTGGACATTCTTCCCTGCTCCTTTAATCCTTCAGCATTCAGATTTCTTTGTCAAATCTATAGCTTATTTCTTCACATTGCTTTGAATTAATTATTCATCATCTCATAGCTTCAAGATTTCAATGGCATGTTTGTATATTTTTAAAACGACATTTTAGGGTAGGTGTGAGAGGTCAGATCTGGCCAGTCTGAACAATGAAGCAGGCAGAATATTTTGGCCAGTTACAGCTGGTTTAATTGTTAAATGGTCAATGCTCTTGGACTCATGGTCTCTCACCCTACAAAGTCATTTTAAAGATAAACAATCCCATCATCAAAATCTCGAAGCTTTGAGATAATACATGCTTAGTTCAAAACAGTATGTCTGAATGAGTATTAAAATTGACAGAGTTATCTGAATGCAAAAGGATTAAAATAAAAGAATATGATTGAGAACAGATAGAGGTGCTTTGACTGTTATTTCTTATAGATCAAGCAAGTACATAAAGGCTCCCTCGAAACCTTGCTATGTGGTATGTAGTTACATAAGCCAGGGTGCAAATGTTATTCTGGAAATGTAGATATGTTGTTTTCTAATGTGGCCTCAAGTTTTTTCTTGAATATTTTCGTATGGTTTTGTGTGTGTGTGTATGTTTCTGATTTGAAATGTCCATCTTGTTAGTTGCTCAACTAGATTACATCACATCACATCACACCACTTCTCGTTATACTGTAAAAACTAACTTTACTAGTTAAAAGTATATAAAGAAAAAATATATGAAGAAATGTAAAACATATCTATTTGTATGTGTGTGTGTGTATGTTTGAGCATGCATATCTTTATATGTGCTTCTGTATGTTTGTATATATATATATGCTTATGTATCTATATGTATACATGTTTGTAAATACATATGTGTCTGTATGTGTTTATGTGTGTGTGTGTATATATATATATATATATATATATATATTATATAGTCAGTAAAAAAAAGTAGGAAAAAGGTCATCTGAGAACCTGGTAAGGTGAAATTATCTCATCACATCCCAAATAGTGCAACGAGGAATGGATGGGCCCCCCCCCCCCCGAAAGAAAATGGAAAGAAAACAAATGAGTGGAAAAAATGTATGTACCCTTCAAGAACGAAAGAAAAAAAAAAGGTGGGGAAGGAAACAAGAGGGCAAATGGATTCGCTATTTTTGATCATTTGAAGTTAACCAGCACACATACATGATTGCATACACACACACACATGTATGCATACATAAGAAGAAAATCTATTGAAAACACTATTCTTTGATAGGCTTGTATATTTTCTTTACACATGCACACATACATATGAAATCATAGATGATATATATATATATATACACACACACATATACTCACACATACAAATACATATCTACATATACCCTCTGTTTGTATTGAGTCCTGTTTTTTATCACTTCTGTGGAATCAACAGAGGCTATATATATATATATATATATATATATATACACACACACATACACACATACATATGTATACATATATGTGTATATATATATATATATACACACATACATACATACACACACGCATGTATATATATATATATATATATATATTATATTATATTAAATTAGAGATAAAACCACTATTAGGCAAATCAAACAGTGAAAAACATAAGCCAATACATAAAATTAATTTTAAAATATAAAAGTTAAAAATAAAAAATTATTTAAATAATTTAAACTTATAAATTTTACATATACATACAAATATATATATATATATGTATGTATGTATATTTTTATATTTATATATTATTTTATTTATTAATTAATTTTTTTTTTAAATATATATCAAAAGTATTAATACTTTTGATATATATTTTTTAAAAAAATTAATTAATTAATTAATTAATTAATAAAATAATATATAAATATAAAAATATAACATGAACAATATTTTTTAATTAATTTTATGTATTGGCTTATGTTTTTCACTGTTTGATTTGCCTAATAGTGGTTTTATCTCTAATTTAATATAATATAATATAATATATACTATAAAATTGGATTTAATCCTAAATCTAGTTTTTCCCTGTAAGTTTGGATTTATTCCTTAATATTATTATTATATATATATATATGTATATATATAATATATAGCCACACACATACACTCATTATGCACACACTCACATATATTCATATACATACATACATGTGTATGCATCTATGTGTATATGTGTGTGTGTGTGTATGTATATATTTGTATATTTACATAAATTTTAATTTGTTTGTTAGTCTTACATATTCAGTGTTAAAGAAACGTTTGTCTGAGAAAAATCTTATGTCGCTGCTATTGCAACATCTAAGCAGAGGTTAGGATTTGAAACATCAGGAGCTGATTATCTGAAAACAAATCTCTGTCCAAATCAAATAGTCGCACACTTATCATAGAATCTTTGGCTTGGCTTTTGTGTTTAAGAGCCCCGTTTTGCAACCACATTGTTTTGGGGTTCAGTCCCACTGCACAGCACCTTGGGCAAATGTCTTCTATCGTAGCCCTGGCTCGACTGATTCCTTGTGGATGAATTTTGTAGATGGATACTGTATGAAAACTCATTGTATATATATCTATGTTTGTGTCTGTTTTCTGCTGCTCTACCAACTAGTGTTGGTTTGTTTACACTCCCGTGAGATAAGTTCAGCAAAAGAGACCAATAGAATAAGCACCAGACTTTCAAACAGATACTGAAGCCAGTTTCTTTGATAAATTCTAAAGGGCAGTAGTACTCCATGCAGGGGTACTGTTGTATGCATATATATATATGTGTATGTTTATAGGTATGTGTGTGTGTGTTCCTTGTGAAATTGTGCAATGTATTTTTATAACATGAATGTCAGTGTAAGCCAGTGTATATATATATGTATGCACAATGCATCTGCTTGTGTTAGATATTGTGTGTGTGTGTGTGTGTATATCTTTTTTGTGTAATTGTGCATCTGTTGTGTCTGGGGAGAGTAATTTTCTTTTTGTGCCTCATAATTTCACACACTCACCGGTAAAATTTCCACTTATTTCTTAATTTTATTTTCCTAAACTTTTCATTGCGTCTTGCAACCTTTTCAAGTGTTGAAAAGGTTGCAAGATGCAATGAAAGTTTTAGGAAAATAAAAATAAGAAATAAGTGGAAATTTTACCAGTGAGTGTGTTAAATTATGAGACATCAAAAGAGAATGACTCTCCCCAGACGCAACAGAATATGCTTCAACACATGAACTCATAAAGAATTTTGCAAACCAAATCCAAAAACGAAATGTGCATCTGTATATACATTTGTAACATGAACATTTAACATGGTGAGTGTCTGTGTTTATACAAGTCTTTGTTTGTTTGTGTGTGTGTGTATATGTATATATATACATATATATCAAATATATATGTTTTATTTATTATTTTGCACATTACTTAATCATCGTTATATGTTTTATCTTATATTTAATCTTTCTATAATATGTAATTTTCTAGATGGTATAATTTAGTTTTTCATTATTGAATTGTAAAAGGTGGGGTTTTTTTTCTAACTTATATATGTATATATATATATATGTATATATATATATATATATATATATATATATATTATATTTTGTGAAATTTGATTTAGTATTTCTAAATTGAATTTTTCCCTGTAAGTTTGGAATAATTTTCCCTCATATTATTATTATTATTATTATTTACATATATATATATATATATATATATATATATATATATATAATACAAAGCAAGTAATTCAGGAGAAAATATTTGCAAAGATATTATCTTTGTTATGCTGAGAGATTGTCTTAGCCCATTTGCCTTCAGATGGTTGATTTCTGTAATTAGTATCACTGTATTTCGGCAATTTAAATAAGAGTTTTGACTGTTATTTCCAGCAGGTAGACATACTTAGTATGTCCTTTGAATAATTTCATATATTTATTTATGCACACACATATTCTATAAGGCAATAGTACCACAGTCCAATGTGTGAAACAAATCCGCTATAGCCCTATGCTTATATATATTTACCCCTTCTAGATGTTGCTCAAAAGTGTATCCAACTAGTATGAGGCAGCAGAGCATATGCTGTCGGGCCCTGCTGCTGATATTGGCATTGTGTTCTGTGACTTGGCCCGAACATAGGATGGGGCTAGCTGCTTTGAACTGGGTAATGAATGGAGTGCCTGGTGTGTGTCTTGTTGTGGCTACCCACTCCTAAAAAAAAGGGGGAATTAGCCTGGGTATATGTATGTGCCCCTTCTTGAAATTGCTGGCCTTGTCTCAAAATTTGAAACCAATATTTAATAAAACAAGATATCTGGTAGATTATATAAGGTATGTAGAACTGTAATTTGTAGGTGTAGCCATGTGGTAAGAAATTTACTTTCCAACCTCATGGTTCAGGGTTCAGTCCCACTGCATGGCAGCTTGGGCAAGTGTCTTCTACTATATCCCTGGACTGACCAAAGCCTTATGAGTGGATTTGGTGGATGGATACTGAAAGAAGCCCATCGTGTGTGTGTTGTGTGTATATGTGTGTATTTGTTCCTACCACTGTTTGACAACTGATGTTAGTTTGTTTACATCCTTGTAACTTAGCAATTTGGCAAAAGAGACTGATAGAATAATTACTAGGCTTTAAAAAAAAAGTATTGGGCTTGATTCATTCGACTAAAACCCTTCAAGATGGTACCTCCGCATGGCCACAGTCTAATGACTAAAACAAGTGAAAGTTACACATACACACACACACACACACACATATATTCTTTTACTTGTTTCAGTCATCTGACTCTGGCCATGCTGGAGATTGCTTTGAAAGGTTTCAGTTAAACAAATCAACCACAGGACTTATTCTTTTAAAACCTGGTACTTATTCTATCAGACCCTTTTGCTGAACCGCTAAGTTATGGGGATGTAAACACACCAACACCAGCTGTCAAGCAGTGATGTGGGGAACAGACACAGACACAAAGACACAGACACATATACATGTATATACGATGGGCTTCTTTCATTTTCCTTCTAAAAAAATCCACTCAGCAGGTTTTGGTCAGCCTGAGTTTATAGTTGAAGACACTTACCCAAGGTGCCACGCAGTGGGACTGAACTTGGAACCATGTGGTAGGGAAGCAAGCTCCCTACCACACAGCTATGCCTGCACCTATACTTCATTGAATGAGCAGGCATGGTTGTGTGGTAAAGACTTCTTAACTGCATGGTTTTGAGTTCAGTCCCAAAGCTAACCAAAGCTTTGGTGGATGAAAGCTGAAAGAAGCCCATCACATGTATGTGTGTGTGTGTGTGTGTGTGTGTCTGTCTATCCCTGCCATCACATATTATGATAGTTGTGAATGAATGTCACCATCATAGGAGGAGTGTCCTTCATTCCCAATTTTCTTTGAAAGCATGACCACACACACAGATAGATAGATAGATAGATAGATAGATAGAAACATATGCACACTCACACACATCTGTATGAACTAATGGAAGAGAAAAGTACCCAGTACATGAATTAGAATATTTTTCTTTATCCTTTAAACTTTGAGGAGCAGCAAAATGATGGCTTGATTTTCGAACAAAAAAAAACTAAAACTTCTATATATCTTTCGTGTCTGATTTATGTTGCCAATTTTGAAGACATGTGGTGATCAAAACATTTGAGTCAGTTGTTGGTTTTTATGTTTAACCTTCAGGGCAACCATGTTTTAGCAAACTTACGATCAAAGTATTCCAACTGTGACCATCCTGTTGGTATAAAA
>NC_043009.1:22629145-22686645 GCF_006345805.1 Octopus sinensis | reverse complement strand
TCATGTGTTTATTTCCTCCCTGACTGGGGTTCCCGTGGTCTTTTCTGTAGGCTTTTCTTCCCACGGATGAACCCACTCTTGTTATATCAATGTTTACACCATTATTTCTGTGATACACGATTTTCTTTTTTTTCCTTTTTTTCCTCCTCTCGATCCCTTTTGATCGCAATCTTACATTTTTTATTTTTTTCCACCCTCGAAAAGAAAAGCTCTGCATTTGTATTTGTCCCCTCTGTATTCAGCCCTGTGTGGCTAATAAAAGAAAGTTATCTATCTATATATATATATATATATATATATATATATATCATCATCATCATCGTTTAGCGTCCGCTTTCCATGCTAGCATGGGTTGGACGGTTCAACTGGGGTCTGGGAAGCCAGAAGGCTGCACCAGGCCCAGTTTGGTCTGGCAATGTTTCTACGGCTTGATGCCCTTCCTAACGCCATATATATATATATATATATATATATATATATATATATATATATATATATATATATATATATATATATATATATATATATACATACATACACACACACACACACACACATAAAGAAAGATAAAGATAGCTAACCCCATAGACTAGCCATAGCTATCTTTATCTACTGCTCTGTAACTTAGAGTGTGCTTCTCTTTTTGATTTATAACTTACTGACAATATATATGTGTGTGTGTGTGTCCACCACTGCTTGACAACCAATGTTGGTTTGTTTACATTCTCATAACAGTTTGATAAATGTGACCAAATAGAATAAGTACCTGGCTCAAGAAATGAGTACCGGAGTTGATTTGTTTGACTAAAAACACTTCAAGGTGGTGCTGCAGTCCAATGACTAAAACAATTAAAACAGAAAAAAATTACGTGTTACACATTAATCTTTTCTGCTCTAGCCACAAGGCCTGAAACTTTTAAGCCAGTTGATTAGATTGGCTGGCTCCCTCCCCAACTGGTACTTAACTTATCGACCCTGAAAGGATGAAAGGCAAAGTCGACCTCGGCGAGATATGAACTCAGAACATAAAGACAGACAAAATACTTATTTCTTTATTGCCCACAAGGGGCTAAACATAGAAAGGACAAACAAGGACAGACAAAGGGATTAAGTCTATTACATCGACCCCAGTGCGTAACTGGTACTTAATTTATCAACCCCAAAAGGATGAAAGGCAAAGTTGACCTCGGCGGAATTTGAACTCAGAACGTAGCGCCAGAAAAAATACTGCCAAGCATTTTGCCTGATGTTTCTGCCAGCTCGCCATCTTACACATTAATGCATGTGTGTGGATATGCCTGTGTGTTTTGTTGTTGTGAGGACATTTATATAAATGACTAATGTGTAAGCCGTTTTGTATGTATGTTTGTATGCACATGCAGTGTGTCCATTTGTGTGCAGCATCATAATGTGTGCATGCCTGCACTTGCCAATATGCATGGTTGTGTCACATGTGTTAACAATTTGACAATGTGTTGTTCTTTCAGAAGTGCGTCTATTAAGTATGATTTTCTTCAAAAGCATGTGGTTACACAGCTCTCGTGAATGAGTGTTAGCATGTGTGTGTGTGAATATATAGATTCTTGAGAAGGACTATGTATCTTTCTATTTACACAAATACATACACACACACACACACACATATATAGAGAGAGATACATACACAAATGTACACATTGACACACACACATATATATAGTGTGTATGTTTAGTGACACTCAAATATGTATTTACACACACACACATTTATATATATATAAATGAGAGAGAAAGACCGTCACATGAATATGTATTTATACATACATACCCATATTTATGTAAGAAGGGGAAATTTTTTTTTACTAAACCTGTCATATTAGAAACACATCATCTATTTTTTTATTATTATTATTCAAGAATTTTCATATTTTCTTATTAGTTCTTTACGTTTAGATTGGAACAATAACATTCCTAACTCCATTAATCTTTTGGCATTTAGAGAATTCCAAAATCCTTTTTCCAAAATAATGTGCAGTTCCAGAGATATTACCATTGTATAATTTTAAATCCAGCATTGAGGATCTTTATTGGTCATAAAATTGTTCCCAAAAGCATTTGTGATTAACTGCAGAATGTGTCCACAACACACCATTAATAGAACTTTTCTTTTGAATTCTTGATATGCCAATAGACTAATTGATTTAAGATTATTATTGTTCCAGACTAAAGATAAAGGGTCCCATAAGTAAATAGGGAGAATCCTTAATAAAAATCGAAACTGAGTATAGTTTTGTGTATGTGTGTGTGTGCAGCACATGCTTAACCCTTTCATTACTGTATTTATTTTGAGATACTCTGTGTTTCTTTCAATTACTTTAAATTTAACAAAGAATTTAGTAAAATAACTTAGTTATCATTCAACTAGTGCTAGGAACATAAATTGTGACTAAGATTTGGTGGAAGATTTTAATTCAAAACTTATGAAAACAAAACATTTGTACTCAGAGCCAGAGCCGGTTTCAGCCGGGTTGGTAACAAAAGGGTTAAAGCATCAATGGAGGTGGTGGGGCACTGCAGAAGTAGGAAATGGTTTAACCCTTTCATTATCAACTTGTCTGAAACCGGCTCTGGTCTTGTTTTCATAAGTGTTGAATTAAAATCTTCCACCAAACCTTAGTCACAATTTATGTTCTTAACACTAGCTGAATGATAACTAAGTTATTTTACTAAATTCTTTGTTATATTCAAAGTAATTGAAAGAAACACAGAGTATCACAAAATAAATACAGTAACGAAAGGGTTAAGGCACAAAAGAAATGACTTTAAACTTGCTAAAATGATATTCAAAGTGGTTTATATGATCATTTCCATGATGTGTGGAAAATAGACATGGAGAGTGTCTCTTGATGGACCATTTCATAATACGTTGAACACTCCTCAGAGGAATGATGATGATGAAAGATTAGGCTTGCAGTCATTGTAGCTATACCGTTATTGCCTTTAAGAAAGGCATGCATAAATGCCATTATTGCCATTTCTCCCTACTTGTTCAGGTGAGAAAGATTAATCAGTTCTTGACAGTGTACCTCCTATCACAAAAGTGAAGCACTTGATGGTTTGTGTTGTCCTAGAGCAGTTGTTTATCAAATGCTACATTACACACTGGGGAGCTGCAAGAGATGTAGCTAGGTGGGTTGTGGAAATGGTAAAATTATTTCAAAAATATGGAGAAAAGGAAAAAGAAGAAAATGCTAACTGAAATTCTAAATATATAATGTCTAGATAACTGTTTTATTTATTTATTGAATAAAATATAAAAGTACTTAATAATTTTCTATAGTTTAAGTTGTTTATAGTTAGAAGCTAAATATAGCTTCCAATATTAGTATTAGAAGATAGTATTTGTATAAATACTATTTTTTTTTCTTCTTTTAAACTTTATGCATAACTTGTATTGAAATATATCTGTTTCTTCCTAAAGTGCACAGCTAGTAAAAGAGAAGAAATTTCAGAATTATTGCTTGACAGGAATGTGTGCATGTGTCTTTATGTATGTAATATATATATATGTGTGTGTATATATATATATATATATATATATATATATATATATATTCTTTTACTAGTTTCAGTCCCTGGATTACGGCCATACTGGAACATTGCTTTGAAAATCTTCTTAGCTAAGCAAATTGTCCTCAGTACTTTTTTCTTTCTCTTTTTTTTTTTGTTTTTTGATACTGATTCTACTTATTCTATCAATCTCTGTTAAACCAACACTGGTTGTCAAGTGGTGGTGGTCAGGGTGAAAAATACAGGTAAAGACATACACACCACACACATACACACACACTGTGTGTGTGAGCTCAACGTGTATATATATATATATATATATATATATATATATATATATATACACACACATACACACACCAGGATAAAATAGATCGATAGCAACATTTTCCTTTCATGGCAAAATATGCACCTAATTCAATAAAATCATGAAGGTTACTGTGATTACTATGTATAAAATGCAAAATGTTTTATTTTTCTATAGATAAGGCAGGCATAATTCACCCCTGCTTTTCAATCTCAGTATTTAAACTCTGCATAATACTGCTGTAGTACACGTGTCGCGTACATTCCTACAACATTTTCTTTGCGTGCTATAAAAGCAGTAGTAGATCTGCCAACAACTTAGTCTCGTACCTGTGTTTTGCTTGTTTTTTGTGTGTTTTACAGCATAAGGGTCATCATTTGCCTACCCTGAATAATTACTGACGGCATTTGTCTCATATATACATAGGCGCAGGAGTGACTGTGTGGTAAGTAGCTTGCTTATCAACCACATGCTTCCGATTTCAAGGTGTGGCACCTTGGGCAAGTGTCTTCTACTACAGCCTCGGGCCGACCAAAGCCTTGTGAGTAGATTTGGTAGATAGACACTGAAAGAAACCCGTCATATATATCTCTATATATATATATATATATATATATATATATATATATATATATATATATATGTTTGTGTGTCTTGACAACCAATGCTGGTGTGTTTAGTCTCTGTAACTTAGCAGTTCGGCAAAAGAGAATGATAGAATAAGTACTAGGCTTACAAAAGAATAAGTCCTGGGGTCAATTTCCTCGACTAAAGGCGGTGCTCCAGCATGGCCACAGTCGAATGACTGAAACAAAAGAGTATACATAATGCAACAAACTTCTACACAGTTTCTGTCTATCAAATACACTCCCAAAGTATTTGTTGGCCTGGGGTTATAATGGAGGAGACTTGCCTAAGTTGTTGTGCAGTGGGTCTGAACCTGAAACCATGTAGTTGCTAAACAAACTTCTTAACTACATGTCAGTTTTAATGTCCACTTTCCACATTTGCACAGGTTGATGGATGATTTTTGAGAAAGATGCACTTCCTGTCACCAACCATCACCTGTTTCCAAGCAAGATATTTGCTTGTGTATCCACCACCCTCTCCCTTGAGCACCCAACCCCCGCTTCTGTAAAGTCTACAAAGAAGATAATTTTAATTCTGTGTGGTAAGTAGCTTGCTTAAGAACCACATGGTTCCGGGTTCAGTCCCACTGCGTGGTACCTTGGACAAGTGTCTTCTACTATAGCCTCAGGCCGACCAAAGCCTTGTGAGTGGATTTGGTGGACGGAAACTGAAAAAAGCCCGTTATATATATGTATATATATATATATATATGTGTGTTTGTGTATATGTTTGTGTGTCTGTGTTTGCCCCCCTCCAACATCGCTTGACAACCGATGCTGGTGTATTTATGTCCCCGTAACTTAGCGGTTCAGCAAAAGAGACCGAGAGAATAGGTATTACGCTTACAAAGAATAAGTTCTGAGGTTGATTTGCTCAACTAAAGGCGGTGCTCCCGCATGGCCGCAGTCAAATGACTGAAACAAGTAAAAGTAAAAGAGTATCCTTGTAATTAGGTATTCAAGTGCAATTAAGTTTTCTTTTTAATATGTGTGTAGTTGTAGGCTCAGGTGTGGCTGTGTGGTCAAAATGCTTCCTTCCCAGCCTTGTCTTGGGTTCAATCTCACTGCACCTTGGGTGAATGTTTTCTACTATAGCCTTGGGTTGAGCAAAGCATTGTGAATGGATTTTAGTAGGCAGAAACTGAAAAGAAACTGAAACTGAAAAGGCGGCGAGCTGGGAGAAACATTAGCACGCCAGGTGAAATGCTTAGCGGTATTTCGTCTGCCACTACGTTCTGAGTTCAAATTCCGCCGAGGTCGACTTTGCCTTACATCCTTTTGGTGTCGATAAATTAAGAACCAGTTACGCACTGGGGTTGATGTAATCGACTTAATCCCTTTGTCCTTATTTGTCCTCTCTATGTTTAGCGTCTTGTGGACAATAAAGAAATAAGAAACTAAAAAGAAGCCCATCATATTAATGTGTGTGTGCACACATGCATGTCTTGTCTTGAAGTGACGATTATAAATGAGCATCACCATCATACAAACAATGTTGTTAGTTACCAGATTTCCATGAAAACACATCTGGCCATCTGATATGTGAGGGTTGGTGACAGGAAGGGCATCCAGCTGTAGAAAATCTGTCTCGACAGAATCTGCCTGACCCATGCCAGCATGGAAAAGTGGACATGAAACAAAAATTATGATGATGATGTAATGGGTATTTTCAAAGCAATTTTTGTGTCAAAACAAGAAGAGTTCAGCAATGGGAAGCCGTTCTATATTGGAGGTCCTCCATGAATTGAGTGTAATCTAAGAAGATTTCATTAAAGAAAATTTTATAGAATATGCAGAAAACAGTAATTATATTTATTATACAAATGCAATTATGATTATTGAATAAAGAAAAAATAACAATAATAATATAAACTGACCTGTTTATGACATATTGAATGAATAAGTATAATACTGAGCAACCCCACCATCACCACCACCACCAAACACCAGGGTCCCCTAAGGAGGGGGCCTACTTGAAACCCAGCAGGACGAAAACGAATATATTAACATACCATAGAATAATAATGTGTTATAATAATATACCATGTTATAACCATGTAGTCAGCAAAAATGCTTTTTTTTTTATATACAAAAATTCACACTTCAAGAAATCTATACTTGAGAACCTCAAAAGCTACAGGTTCCTTAGCCTTGATATAGCTGATTAAGTTAGTCATAGAGTATTATAAGTAATTAACTTAACATCGGAGAACTTAGCAGAGTTGTTGCTAGAGTGGCAGATAAGTCTTTTTGTACTGTTCTATGTTTTAGAGATGAGGAATTGTGTACATTATTTACAATGGACAGGTAGGTGTCCTCACCTTGTTTGTTGTTACCACAACATTTCAGCTGATGTACTCTCCAGCCTTCATCAGGTGCCCTGGTGGAATTTCAAAACCCAACCCTTTATTTGAGTCATATGGTACACTGTTCTCATTCCTAAGGTATTTTTTGCTGATATTATTATTATTTATTTATTTATTCATTCAAGTCACTGACTGGGATTGAACCTGAAATCTTGGAGTTAGTAGCTCACACTCTTAACCACTACACTATTTTCTCGTGGGCATATAGCGTAGTGGTCAAGAGTGTGAGCTACTAATCTCAAGATTCTGAGTTCAATCCCAGTCAGTGACTTGAATAAATAATAACAACATCAGCAAAAAATAACTTAAGAATGAGAACAAAGTAATCCAGTAGTTAAATAAAAGGTTGGGTTAAAAATTCCACCAGAACACCTGATGAATACTGGAGAATACAGCAGCTGAAATGTTGTGGTAACAATAGACAAGGTGAAGACACCTGTCTGTCCAATGTAAATAAAATCTTTTTGTGGTATTTACTCTGACCGTCTGTGTTCTGAATTCATATTCTATCAAGGTCAACTTTCCCTTTCATCCTTTTGGAGTTGTATAAGTAAGGGACCCGTTCAGGTTGGCAGGTAAACTGAATCGATAGACTGTTGGGCAAGTTGCCTTACAGTATCTGTTCTGGATCCATATGCTTCTGAGATCAAATCCCACATGTCACTAGAATTTTAACCCTTAAGCATTTAAACTAGCCATATCCAGCCTAAATATTCTACTTGTGTTATGTTCAAACCAGCTAGATCAGGCCTCTTGCACCTATCCTAAAAATAAACAATCACAACACTGTAATCTTGAAGCTACAAGATAATGCAGGATAAATTCAAGACAATAAAGCATTACTTTTGATGGAATAATTTGAATACTAAAGGGTTAAATAATGTAAAAAAAAATGTTTAAATAAATATGGAATATCTTTTAATTTTTTTTCTTATTTCAATCATTAGACTGTGGCCATGCTGGGGCACTGCCTTGAAGGATTTTAGCTAAGCAAATTGAACCCAGTACCTTGCTAGTGAAGGTGGCATAAAAAAAGCACTCAATACATACTGTAAAGTGATTGTATTGTGGAAGGGCCTCCAGCCATTGAAACTAAGCCAGAACAGACCCTGGGGCATGATGCAGTTCTTGAGTCCATTGGTAAAGACCCCATTCAGTCATGAATGACCATGTGATTGCACTTAGAGAGTTCCCTTCCAAGACACAATTCCAGGCAAGGTTCATTATGGAAGACCGGCAGTCGCCCATGCATACCAGCCTTTCCTCTCCACACCACTGATGTTATCCAAGGGAAAGGCAAAGACCAATACAGCTTTGCACCAGTGATGTCGCAACTCATTTCCACAGCTGAGTGAACTGGAGCAATGAGAAATAAAGTGTCTTGCTCAAGAACACAACACACAGCCTCATCCAGGAATCAAACTCTCTACCACATGATTGTGAGCCCAAAGCTCTAACTACTGATCCGTGTGTCTTCACATTGAACCTATCAGATCCTGTCAACCATCCAACCCATGCCAGCATGGAACATGGACATTAAAGATGATCATGTTGATTTATATTCACATTTATGTATGTACATACATATATGTATATGCATACATGTATGTATATAAGTATGTATACATATGTGCATACACGTGTGAGTATTATGTAAACAACTGTTTAAGTGATGTTATATATGCACGTATATGTATTTATAAATAATTTCTATATCTAAAAACACTCACACAAACACACATATATAAGCACATATACATACATGTATTTATGCATGCACATAAATATACAAGTGAGTGCACTTGACTGTGTGTGTGTGTATGTGTGTGTGCACTGAAGTGTTATGTGTATGCATTAGTGTGCACTTAAACATCATGTATATGTCTGTGTGTGCATATGTTTATAACTGCAAGTAGGTGTTAATTGAGATTCCTTCAAGAAAACAAGCTTGTGCAAACACTGATTTCTCTTGCTCCCTCTCCTTGCCCCCCGCTTCGTTTCCTCAGTTCGTTCTGTATCTAATTACAAATATCAGGATGGGAATGTTGTCACTTTGGTAGATTGGCAGAATTTTTCATCAAAAACACTCACTGGATGCCATCTATTCAACACAGCAACTCCTTTGTCATTCAAGTGTTTTCGCAGATGTCATTTTGTCACTGAAGTAATTTTACTCTGCACTTGTAGACAAGGTGTTGGATGTATACGTAATATTATTTGACTGTTATCGCGATCTTGATTTTAAAAAAGTGCCTTTGCAGTTGATATATGACAGTTGCCATATTTTATGCATACAAATGTATATATCTTATATAAATCTCAGACAAGCGAAGGGATGGCTGGTTTGGTTTAGGAATCTCAGTTTGCAATTATTTGGTTTCAGGTTCAGTCCCATTGTGTGGTAGCAGTACCTTGGACAAATGTTTTCTACTATAGCTCCAGGCCAGCCAATTCCTTATGAGTGAATTCTGTAAACAGACACTGGAAATCTGTTCTCTGTGTTTGTGTTCATCCTCCCACCATCACCACTTGACTGGTGTTGGTTTCTTTATGTTCCCATAACTTAGCAGTTTGGCAAGAGAGACTGATAGAAAAAGAACCAGATTTAAAAGTACAGGTTGGTTTGTTCAAGCAAACCCTTTATGGTGGCAGTCCAATGACTGAATCAAGTAAGAGATAGATGAAAATCATATTTATTTTACAAGATAGCATCTATGTAGTCACTGGGTTTGCTAGAAATAGTAGCTAACTTCCTCTTCAAACTTAGAAAAAGGAAAGATACATTGGATAATATAATCTTGAGCTGAGTGTCTGAAAATAAAAGGCAATGATGGAACAAGATTGGATGTATTGTGGCTGAAATGCATTGACCATTGATCTGTTTGACCAGTGCTGACTTGGTGTTAAATGGCAACAACATATCTGACAGTTTTCATGGCAATTTAGCTGAGAGAGAGAAACAAAAAAAAAAAAAGAGGCATGGCTGTGTGGTAAGTAGCTTGCTTACCAACCACATTGCTCTGGGTTCAGTCCCACTGCGTGTCACCTTGGGCAAGTGTCTTCTACTATAGCCTCAGGCTGACCAAAGCCTTGTGAGTGGATTTGGTAGATGGAAACTGAAAGAAGCCCGTCGTATATATATATGTGTGTGTGTGTGTGTGTGTATTTGTGTATCTGTGCTTGTCCCCCCACCATCACTTGACAACAGATGCTGGTCTGTTTACGTACCTGTAACTTAGCGGTTCAGCAAAGAGACCGATAGAATAAGTACGAGGCTTACAAAGAATACATTCTGGGGTCACTTTGTTTGACTAAAGGTGGTGCTCCAGCATGGTCACAGTCAAATGACTGAAACAGGTAAAAGAATAAAAGAATAATAATAAACTGGATTGTCATGGCTGGAGCAATTTTGATGGAAAATCTATTCAGTTGGGGTTAATGCTGAGTGAAACAGCAACACCAACAGAAATTAAAATGCTTTTGTTCTGTTTACAACTGTGAAGTGTACCTCCACATGGTACTTTTACACTGCTAGGCTGACTGAGCCAGTGAGAGCTACATAGCCATCTTGGTCATGGACATAATGCAACAGTGACAGGATATGAACTGTGAACCCTTCACATGGAAGCTGGATGTTGGGCAACTTGGATACTGTTGTTGTTGTTTGAATTCTCACATGTATTTTGTACAGTCTGTCAGTGGTGACATCTTCGTCTTTTACTGGTTTCAGGAATTGGGCCACGGCCATGCTAGGGCACTACCATCAAGGGTTTTAGTCAAATAAATCAACCCCAGTACTTATGGCCTTTTTTTAAAGGCTAGCACTTATCCTATTGGTCTCTTTTGCTGAACCAGTAACCTACAGGGATGTAAACAAACCAACACTATTTATCGGGGGAAGTTATGTAGGGAGGCTATGCACAACCAACACACAAATGCATGACTGGCTTCTACACACTTTCCATCTAAATTCACTGACAAAGTATAGCTGCCCTGGGGTTGTAGTAGAAGACACTTGTCCAAGGTGAAACAAAGTGTGATTGAACCTGAAACCACATGGCTGCGAAGTAAGCTTCTTAACCACTCGGTCATTCCTTTCCTTTCAATTAATTCTCTTAAGGCTAACCAACCTGTAATAAAGTTAGCACCAGCATATCTAATGCAAGGAATAGGGATAAAGCTAATCTGATTTTATTTTTGAAGCCTAGTTCTTTTTCTATCGATCTCTTTTGCTAAACCACTAAGTTATAGCGATGTAACCAAAACAGCACAGGTTGTGAAGCTGGGTGGGGGGGACAAACACAGGCACAAAACACCCACACATATATATATGTATGTGAGTTTATATGAATACACACATACAACAGGCTTCTTTCAGTTTCCTATTTCTTTACTGCCCGCAAGGGGCTACACACAGAGGGGAGAAACAAGGACAGACAAACGGATTGTCAATTGTATCAACCCCAGTGCGTAACTGGTACTTATTTAATTGAGCTCAAAAGGATGAAAGGCAAAGTCGACCTTGGCAGAATTTGAACTCAGAACATAGCAGCAGACGAAATACCTCTAAGCATTTTGCCCGGCATGCTAACGTTTTTGCCAGCTTGCCACCTTAAATTTCTATCTACCAAATCCACTCACAAGGCTTTGGTCAGCTCAAGGTTGTAGCAGAAGCCACTTGCTCAAGGTACCACTTTAAAAAGATCAATCACAATATTTATGAATATCTAATAATGTTAATAATTTAAAAAAAAAAAAAGAAAGGCAGGACTGAGTATGAGATGGGCTGTATTCCTGAGCATCATCATTGGTTTAATGTCCACTCTTCCATGCTTGGACAGACTTTATTAAAACAGATTTTCTACAGCTGGATACTCTTCTTGATACCAACTCCCACCAATTTCCAAGCCAGGCAGTGTTTACCCATGGCCAGACATGTTTTAGTAGAATATTGGAAATGAATGATTGGAGCCTGGTACAAACAACCATCTGGCTTACCAGTCTTCAGTCAAACCCTCCAACCTATGCCAGCATGGAAAACGGATGAACGACACTGCTTGTATGACAGTGATATTCATTTACAACTATCATGCGATATCAAGACAAGAACACACGTGATGGGCCTCTAACAGTTTCCCCTCTTCAAAATCCACTGTCGCAGTTTGGTCAACCCTGTGCTATAATAAAAGATAGTTGTTGTTGTTCAAGCTGCTATGCAATGGGACTGAACCCAAAACCATGTAGTTGGGAAACATAAGTCTTATTCACACTGCCATACAGTTTTTTCTTTTCTTTAAAAATATTCCCCGGCATTTGATAAGTTAGTACTAACTTTGTTACTGATTGGCTCGTCTTAACTGATTCAGTAGAAAGGAATAGCAGTGTTAATTTAAATCTATCGCTGTTGATAGTGGAAAGTACATATGTGAGTTCAGACAACAATAAAAAAGAAAAACAAACAAAATTACAAGAACAATTCTGTCTCAGAGTTGTGAACCAAAAGTGAACTCCTTGTTCATTCACCTCGAACTAATACTGCTGTAACTTATACTCCAGCACTGCACATTTTCCCGGCTTCTGATGATGGTGTCTGATGACACTGATAGCCAAAGCCATCCCTCCTTTCACATGGGTTGAAAACATTAATACTTCCCAACTCACTTTGCTCTGTACCTTGGTACATCCCACTGCATGGTATGTGCATTCTCCCTCTCCACCTATGTACATCATCCCCACCCCCTTTGTAAAATTAGCTAAAAGGTTTGTCAGCCATGCATTAGTAGTACATGTATTTATATATATATATATATATATATATATATATATACACACGCACACATATATATTTATATATGTATATGTACATATATGTATGTGTGTATATGTATAAATGGAGAGATAGATAGGTAGAACTGTATGCATGTGTAAGTGTGTGTATGTGCAGAAATGTACATACCCATATACATATTAGGCATATACATGCATACAGGCACATAAACAGATGTGTTTGTGCACATGCATGGATGCACACACATGCATGTGTGATATCTGTCTACGTATATGTGCAAGTAAACAAACATCACATGAAAGCATATTTAAATATATAAACACTTAAGAGTAAAAGACAAAAAAAAAGAGAACGAATTTCAAGATACCAACATATAACCGCACACATGCGCACCTGCAATTTCGTGTTTGTGTAGAAATTAATGTATATTTTCAGTTTAGAACTTTTCCTCGTCTATTAAAAAAACAATTTAAAAAACAGTTATGGAATTTGTCTATCACTCTAAGTAAAATCTATTCAATTAAACTGTATGCAACGGTATATTTGTGCAGATATTTGCTCATGTGTGTTTGTGTGTGGTTATGTAAACAAATGTGTGCGTACAAAATTTTTTTATTATTTCCAAGAAGAGTAATGGATGGCTACACAAGTAAATTTCCAAACTTTGAAATGAAAAATAGTTTTAAATCTTAATAATAATAAAGATAACAATAACAGCGCTAGTCATAATAGTCATAATAAAAATAGAAAATACTAATCTTAATAAAATGAATAAAGAAGAAATGTCCTGATGCAATATCAGACAGTGGCTTTCATAGCTTCTGATCTTAACTGATTGGAAGTGTTATTATCGTGGACATGTTTTGTCTTGGCGTAAAAGATGGGCTATAGCAAATATTCTGCTCAATACCACAGGTTTGCTAATCAGTTGCTTGGTCTTAACTAGTTGAGCATGTCTCTTAGTGGCTGATGATATATAGATCTCTGATCATGAGCAGAAGTAGTGAGGGAGCAACGTAGACATGTGTTAAGAGGAATTCTTTGGAGTTTGAATAATTCACCCCTGGAGACATGGGTATTTTGTTCCTCATCCTTAAACAATCCTTATTCAGGGACCTCTTTAGCAAGATAGGCTACTCGACCTGAAGAAAATGTTCCACCTGCAAGGTTATGTGCTATTCATCTTCATATAAGGTCACCGTTTTGTGCATATGTAGTTGTGATGCATGTGCCTGGTGTCCTCTTATCAGACAGGTAGCCATGATAGGTATATTGAGCTTCATATATTTGATGGCATGTGCTGCTCTCTCATTCAATTATAATAATAGTTCCAAATTTTGGCACAAGGCCAGTAATTTTGGGAGAGTGGGAAATTTGATTACATTGACCCCAGTGCTCAATCAGTATTTATTTTATCAACCCTGAAAGGAGGAAAGGCAAAGTTGACCTCAGCGGAATTTGAATTCAGAAGGTAAAGATGATGAAATGTCATTAAGCATTTTGCCTGGCATGCTAATAATAATAATTAATTAATTCTTTTATTGGCCACAAGAGCTAATATAAATCAAAACATTAAAGGACAATACAACACAATATACAAAGGATTTTGCAAAAAAACATTCATCTATACTCTCTCCTTTACTCTTTTTTACTCATTTACTTGTTTCAGTCATTTGACTGTGGCCATGCTGGAGCACCACCTTTAGTCGAGCAAATCGACCCTGGGACTTATTCTTTGGATGCCTAGTACTTATTCTATCAGTCGCTTTTGTGAGTGGATTTGGTAGATGGAAACTGAAAGAAGCCTGTTGTATTTTGCCGAACCACTAAGCTACGGGGACATAAACACACCATCATCAGTTGTCAAACGATGTTGGGGGGACAAACAAACACACACACACACATACATATATATATGTATACATATATATGACAGGCTTCTTTCAGTTTCCGTCTACCAAATCCACTCACAAAGCTTTGGTCGGCTTGAGGCTATAGCAGAAGACACTTGCCCAAGGTACCACGATGGCTATCTTTCTGACATCCACCCACCTTTCAACAAATTTGCTAGATGACAACACTTACCTCTCGACACTCATTTTCCTTTTTGAGTGGAACTTGAAAAATTTGATTTAATAATAATAGCAAGGATAGTAAAAATGATAATGCAAAAGATCCTGTAGGACTTTGTGATTCAGTGTGGCTGTGAGATAGAGAATAGGAAACCTGATATATTAATGATTGTGAAAGAAAGCAAGCAGTGCTGGGTCATAGATATAACACATCCAACTGACAACAAGGTATGTGATAAAGAAGAAAGAAAAGTTGATAGATATGACAGGTTAACTTGCGTGGTTAAACAGTTGTGTTGGTACAAGGCCAGCAATTTTGAGGGAGGTATCTAGTTGATTATAGTGACCCAGTGCTCAACTGGTACTTATTTTATCGACCCTAAGAGAATGAATGGTAAAGTTCAACTTGGTGGAATTTGAACTCAGAATGTAAAGACAGTTAAATACCATTCAGCATTTTGTCTAGTATGCTTATGATTCTACCTTCATAGTAATAATAATCCTTTCTACTAATGGCACAAAGCCTGAAGCTTGTAGGGAGGAGATAAGTCAATCACATTGACCCCAGCACTTGACTGGTACTTAATATATAGACCCTGAAAGGATGAAAGGCAAAGTTGATGTCAGCAGAATTTGAACTCAGAAGGTAAAGATGGACGAAATGCTACAAAGCATTTTGCCTGGTGTGCTAACAGTTCTGCCAGCTCAACACTTTATTAACAATAATGATAATAATAATGATGATAATAATAATGGTTTCAAATTTTGCCACAAGGGCAGCAGTTTGGGAGGAGAGAGTGAGTTGATTACATCGACCCCAGTCTTCAACTGGTACTTAATTTATCGACCCCAAAAGGATGAAAGGCAAAGTTAACCTTGGTGGAATTTGAACTCAGATCGGAGCAACAGGCAAAAAACTGCTAAGCATTTCGTCCAGCATGCTAACGATTCTGCTCAACACTTATTATTAACATATGATATAATAATGATGATATAATAATGGTTTCAAATTTTTGCCACAAGGCAGCAGTTTGGGAGGAGAGAGTGAGTTGATTACATCGACCCCAGTCTTCAACTGGTACTTAATTATCGACCCCAAAAGGATGAAAGGCAAAGTTAACCTTGGGGAATTTGAACTCAGATCGGAGCATACAGGCAAAAATAATTAAAGCATTTCGTCCATGCATGCTACTGGGGAGATTCTGCTTGCTTATTGTCTTAATAATAATAATTATAATTCTTTCTACCCATTGACATTTTTACCATCGAATAGATCGAATCCAGTGCATAACTGGTACTTAATTTATTTACCCCAAAAGGATGAAAGACAAAGTCAACCTCGGCAGCATTTGAACCCAGAACATGACAATAGAGGAAGTACCACAAAGCATTTCGTCCAGTGTGCTAATGAGTCTGCCAGCTCACCCCCTTAATAATAATAATAACAATAATAATCATAACCAAATCAGATTGCCAGGCCATTGAGTTAGCATTGTGATCAGGTAGGTGGTGGGAGGGGCTGTGTAGGCGAGAATTGTGATAATGCCAGTGGTGGTAGTAGTAGTAGTAGTAGCTGTGATATGATAATGATGTGATGCAGTGAGATGTAGAGCTGGTGGTGGCTGCAACAGTGATGATCGTGGCAGTGGTTGTGGTGGGGTATGGTGAGCGTGGGATGTAGTGTGGACTGTTATTCAGCGCAGGCTACATGTTTTTTGGCAAAAACTCAGACGAGACAAGAAACGAGAGACAAAACAAGCTTCAGCTTTGGTTTTTTACCCACTGATATTTTTTCAGTACCGAAAAAACTTCATCTAAAGCCTGAAGGCAGAAACATAAAGATGATGATGACAATGATGGTGATGATGATGATGATGATGACAATGATGATGATGGTGGTGTTGGTGTTTGCTGTGGTGGTTGTGGCAGTGTTGGTGGTTTTGATAGTTCTGGTGGTGGTGGTGGTGGTGGCGATGATAATGGTAATGGTGGTGGTGGTGATGATGATAATGGTAGTGGTGGTGGGGATAACTGTAGTAAGTGATGATGATGATAATTGTGGTGATGGTGATATCCAGAGTGAAGAGAAAAAAGGAAGCGTTTGGATATGTAAAGTAAACATCAAGTCAGAAGAAGTTCTTCACAGACAGTTGAGTGCCGTCACTGATAAACAGAAATAGTAATCATAATAATTTCCTTTATTTGCCACAGGGACAAAGTAAATACACCAGTATTTAAGTACACTGCTGAAGACAAACATCTTCGGATGGCCATGTGTGTGTGTGTATGTATGTATGTGTATATGTGTATATATATATATATATATATATTTATATACACATGTATGTGTGTGTGTGTGCATATATCTATGTATCTCTCTCTCTCTCTACACACACACATATATATCATCATCGTCTTCGTTTAATGTCCACTTTCCATGCTGGCATGGGTTGGACGGTTTGATTGAGGCTCAGTCTGATCTGGCAAAGTTTCTGGATGCCCTTCCTAATGCCAACCACTTCGAGAGTGTAGTGGGTATTGATCAACGGAACAGCCTGTTCATGAAATTAACATGCAAGTGGCTGACCACTCCGCAGACGTGCGTACCTTTAACTTAGTTCTCGGGGAGATTCAGCATGATACAGAGTGTGACAAAGCTGGACCTTTGAGATACAGGTACAACAGAAACAGGAAGAAAGAGTGAGAGAAAGTTGTGGTGAATGAGTACAGCAGGGTTTGCCACCGCCTTCTGCCAGAGCCTCATGGAGCTTTAGGTGTTTTCGCTCAATTAACACTCGCAACACCTGGTCTGGGAATCGAAACAGCAACCCTACAACCGTGAATCCACTGCCCTAACCACTGGTTATTGCACCTCCACAGGTAAATATATTATACACATCTATCTATTTTTATATACACACATACACACACACACATATATATATATATATATATGTGTGTGTGTATAAAAATAGATAGATAGATGTGTATAATGTATTTACCTGTGTAAATATATGTATTTATAGTGTTAGACAGAACACCTCCAATATTAAAATTATCACCCTTTAGGTTCTGAGTTCAGACCTTCACTGTGTTCACTGCTTTCATCCTTTTGGGGGTCAAGCATTGAGTTCAGTTTACAACACTCTTGTAAGGCAGTGTTTCTCAACCATTTTTTGGTTGTGGACCCTTTTGATTTCTATCTTTCTCTGCTGCCCACCTCCAATGTTTATAAAAAATCCTTTTTTCTTTTTTTGATAATTGAATATTATTAGAAATTGTATATAAAAGAAATTCTTTAAATATTTTGTATATTGTAGATGTATAACCAATTTATTGCTCATATATTTTAACAACAAAATCTTATATTGACCCCTGAAGGGTCTTATGACCTCTGGTTGACAACTACTGTGGTAAAGCCTCCTTGATGTGAAGGAAATTATAATAAAAGACTGAGGCAATGAAGAACTTTGGCTTGCTGCAATAATCTAACTAGAGCAATTGGTATTACATCATTACCATTATCAGCATCACCATCATAATTGTTTTACCATCTACTCTTCCCACCCTGGGAACAACATATGTTGGTGTAGGTAAGACTGTGTGGTTGAGAACTTTGTATTCCAATGCCCACACACACACACACATGTGATAAGCTTCTTTCAGTTTCCATCTACCAAATCCACTCTCAAGTCTTTGATTGGACCACAACTACAGTAGAAGGCACTTGTTGAAGGTGCCATGCAGTGGGACTGAACCTGCAGCCAATGTGGATGGGAAGTAAGCTTCTTAACTACATTGCCACACCTGTGCCTATTAATGTCTGATTTTCATTTTTATTTACTACACAAAACCAAAAAATACCTCATAGATGCTACCTGAAGGTGCCATGCAGCAGGACTGAACCTGAAACCATAGATGTTACCTATATATGACATTGTCTAACGAGGGGCCTCTAAGCTGATGCTCAACCTACTGAAAATAGTAGGTAAATCTCCCTCAAATCAAATTGGATAATGAAGAGAATGAAACAAAAAAAAACTGGGATAGTCATAGTCAGAACTTCTTTGATCATTGGTCTGCTGTCCGCTCAATCAGTGAACCACCACAGAATTAGAGCTTACACAACAACAACAACAACATTGCATAACTAGTTCCTCAACTCAACTATCAGATAACATTCCAAGTCTGTGCAAACATTAAAAATCTTCATCAAACTGGATTGCACTACTATATCAACAACTGACAATTAGTCTAGTTCTTTTTATTATTATTATTATTATTATTATTATTATTATGGCAAGTGAGAATACTTAAAATTCCATTGGTAATGCCAATTTATCAAAATGTTGCTTAACCTAAACACTTGCCACCACTGCTGCCCGCCACGTCAAAATGTTTATCTGTTGCAAAATTACTCGACAATAAACAGGTTAAAAATCTGTTTATATACATACATATCATTGTCATACAAATCTGTGTGTATATATTTGCATGCATGTGTGTATGTATGTATGTATATATATATATATATATATATATATATATATATATATATATATATATATATATATATATCTTACCATCAAACACACACGTGTGTGTCATGCTGTTTATTTAACTTACTGGCATCAGAAGTGATTGTTAAAACAGTTAAGTCGTGGTAGTAGCAGTAGTAGTTGTAGTAGTTTTTACAATACTGTCTCCAGCAGATGTGGATTAATCCATTGACAACAAGAATTGCAGTTACCATAGCTATAGCTGTTAGAAGACAGTGCTGTCAGAATCAGTCCACTGTGAAAAAGTTAATTCACCAACATGACAATTTACAGCAGAAACAGCTTTAGCTATATGCATCATCAACAACACACCATGTTGCCAAAAGCTGTTTGTATACAAAAGCTTTAACCATATTGACAGCAGTATTTTTAGTAAGATAAGATATACGTAATAGCTATACAGTAGAATGGATGGCATATTTGAACAACTTTATTTTGGTTTTTGTTTGTTGTTTTTTTTAATCTACTAATATAATTAGCAGTGTGTACATCTATCTCTCTGTTTGTCCATCCCTCTGACATGTATATCAAAGGCAATTAGTTACTATTGTATGTCTGCTTTGTCAGAATTTCATAGGAAACACTGGTCAATTGGTTGTTTAGTCGGCTGAGCTATGATACTTTCACTGTCAGTGACTTTATGTGGAAACACTGACATGTCATTTAGTTGTGCACCTCTCAAACTGACAAATACCATCATACCACACTACCACCAAAATCATCATCATTTTTTATTGTCCACCTTTCAATTCTCACATGGGTTAGAGGGAATTCATTGAGGCAGATTTTGTAGTCGGATGCCCTTCCTGTTGCCAACCTTCATCTGTTTCCAAGTTAGGTAATATTTCCTCTTAGTGAAACATGTCTTAGAAGATTGGAAACAAAAACACCACTTGAATGATAGTGACACTTTCTTATAACTATCATGGAATATTGAGGCAAAGAAACGGTAACATACACATACAACAAATCTACTCACAGGGTTTGGTCGGCTCGAGACTATAGTACAAGACACTTTCCTGAGATGCCCATGAAGTGGGACTGAACCTTAAGACAAATAAAACTTTGTATCCACGAAATTAATTTTCTCCTTGATTTTGAGCGCTGAAATGAAGCCTTGCTTAATACATCAACTGGTTATAAGGTTTTGCTCAATATTCTTCTAGCCATTGCTCTCTCTCTCTCTCAATATATATATATATATATATATATGTGTGTGTGTGTGTGTAGATATACATATATATGTGTGTGTATACATATGAGTCGATGCACTCAATGTGCAACAATTAGATCATTTAGATTTCGGGCTCTAATGTCAATCACAATCAACTCCCACCATCACATATATACACAGATCATCAGTTTTGGAGGGTGGGCTATCACATAATACAAAAATTTACAAATACACATACATACATACAAATATATATATATATTACCAAATATATACGTTTTATTTATTATTTTGCACATTACTTAATCATTGTTATATGTTTTATCTTATATTTAATCTTTCTATAATATGTAATTTTTCTAAATGGTATAATTTAATTTTTCATTATTGAATTAATAAAAGGTGGTTTTTTTCTAATTTTTATATACATATCCGAACATGGCCGTAGTCAGTACCGCATCGACTGGCCATCGTGCTGTGGGCACATAACAAACACCATCCGATCGTGGCCGTTCGCCAGCCTCATCGAGCACCTGTGTCGGTGGCACATAAAAACACCATCCGAAGACCCGGCAAGACTAGTCAGGCCATATCCCATGGCCCCTTCCTGGGACGTAGTCAGTCCACCTGTGCATACCTTCCTCCTTGTGATACTTGTGAAGGCCGTTGAGGCAAGTGAAAATCAAAATGAAATCAAAACAAATCAAATCAAATCAAAACAAATCAAAATAGATGAACATTAATGGAATTGTATCTTTGTGGTACCAGTGCCGGTGGCACACAAGAAAACCATCCGAACGTGGCCGTAGCCAGTACCGCACCGACTGGCCTCCGTGCTGTGGGCACGTAACAAACACCATCCGATCGTGGCCGTTCGCCAGCCTCATCTGGCACCTGTGTCGGTGGCACATAAAAACACCATCCGAAGACCCGGCAAGACTAGTCAGGCCATAACCTGTGGCCCCTACCTGGGATGTAGTCAGTCCACCTGTGCATACCTTCCTTCTTGTGACACTTGTGAAGACCTGTTGAGGCAAGTGAAAATCAAAACAAATCAAAATAGATGAACATCAATGGAATTTGTATCTTTGTGGTACCAGTGCCGGTGGCACGTGGCACACAAGAAAACCATCCGAACGTGGCCGTAGCCAGTACCGCATCGACTGGCCTCCGTGCTGTGGGCACGTAACAAACACCATCCGATCGTGGCCGTTTGCCAGCCTCATCTGGCACCTGTGTCGGTGGCACATAAAAACACCATCCGAGCGTGGCCGTCTGCCAGCCTCGTCTGGCACCTGTGTCGGTGGCACATAAAAAACACCATCCGAGCGTGGCTGTTTGCCAGCCTCGTCTGGCACCTGTGTCAGTGGCACATAAAATCACCCACTACACTCTCGGAGTGGTTGGTGTTAGGAAGGGCATCCAGCTGTAGAAACACTGCCAGATCTGACTGGACTGGTGCAGCTTTCGGGCTCCCCAGACCCCAGTTGAACCGTCCAACCCATGCTAGCATGGAAAGCGGACGTTAAATGATGATGATGATGATGATATATATATATCATATTTTGTGAAATTTGATTTAGTATTTCTAAATTGAATTTTTCCCTGTAAGTTTGGAATAATATTCCCTATTATTATATATATATATACACATGCGTACATATGCACACTTATATGTTTTCATCTGTGTGCGTGTGCGTATTTTGTAAAAGACTTGATTTGAAATCTTGTGTTGACTCTGATTGTTTTGCTTTGAGTCATGCTGCCAATGAAAACACATTTCTTAATTAACTAATTGTCTGTAACTAATTGTCTAATTAATTGCTAGTAAAACAATTAAAATACAACCAGTGCATGTGTTTTTGATAGACAGCATGACCTCCCTTGCAACAAATGTGTGTGTGTGTGTGTGTGTGTGTGTGTGTATGTGCTTGGTTATGAAGACAAGGAAAACTCTCTCAATGCAAGTTTTAGGTCCTATTTGTTCATTACAAGCAGATGATTTCTTCCATTGTTACTTTCTGAATTCGGTGTGAGAAGTGGTGTGATTCTAAAGGCAACAGAATCATCATTATTGTTACCTGAAAGATTGTGGGTTCTGGTGCTCCTTTACTTACAACAACATGTGTTCCAGTTGATCCAATCAACAGAAGAACCTGCTTGTGAAATTAACATGTAAGTGGCTGGGTACTCCACAGACATGTGTGCCCTTAACGTAGTTCTTAGGAAGATTCAACCTAGCACAGATTGTGGCAAAGCTGGCTCTTTGAATTACTGGTACAACCATAACTTTTGCCAGTTGAGTGGACTGGGGAAATGGGAAATGAAGTGTCTTGCTCAAGGACACAACACATTGGTGTGAATTGAACTCACAACATTGCAATTGTGAGCCAAATACCCTAACCATTAAGAACTGTGTGTCACAAGAAACTCACTAACAACAAAAGGAATCTTCAAGAAAACACACATGTACACACACAAAGTTCAGGTATGGCTTTGTGGTTAAGGAGTTTGCTTTCCAGCCACGTGGTTTTTGAGTTCAGTTCCACTGCATGACACTTTGGGCAAGTGTCTTCTATTATACCCCAAGCTCAAACAAAGTTTTGTGAGTAGCTTTGGTTGATGGAAATTGAAAGAAGCCTGTCAAGTGTGTGTATGTGTGTTTGTGTGTGAACTTGCACATGTGTGTATGTATGTGTTTGTGTCTTTGCATGTGTATGTCTGTGTGTGTATATGCATATGTGTGTCTGCCTCTTTGTTTGACAGCACGTGATAGTTAAGAATATGTATCACTATTTGTTCTAGTGGTGTCATTCATTTCCAATATTCTGCATAAACATGTCTGGCCATGGGAGAATATTACCTTGCTTGGAAAACAAGTGAGGGATGATGACTGAAAGGGCATGTGGCCATAGAAAATCTGAGTGAATGAATTTCATCTGACAACTGACCCATGCAAGCATGGAAGAGTGGATATTAAGACAATACGATGGCGTACTCTCTTACTTGTTTCAGTCATTTGACTGCCGCCATGCTGGAGCACTGCTTTTAGTCGAGCAAATCAAACCCCAGGACTTATTCTTTGTAAGCCTAGTACTTATTGTATCAGTCTCTTTTGCCGAACCGCTAAATTACAGGGACGTAAACACACCAGCATTGGTTTTCAAGCAATGTTGGGGGGACAAAACACACACACACACACACACACATATATATATATATATATATATATATGCTAGCATGGAAAGCAGACGTTAAACGTTGATGATGATACATATATACAACGGGCTTCTTTCAGTTTCTGTCTGCTAAATCCACGCACAAGGCTTTGGTTGGCCCGAGGCTATAGTAGAAGACACTTGCCCAAGGTGCCACACAGTGGGACTGAACCCGGAACCATGTGGTTGCTAAGCAAGCTACTTACCACACAGCCACTCCTGTAGAACCATTAGTATACCAAACAAAGTGTTTAGTGGTATTTCATCTGCTTTACATGCTGAGTTCAAATTCCAGGAAGGTTAACTTAGCCTTTCATCCATTTGGGGCAATAAAATAAGTATGAGCTATACACTGAAGTTGATGTGATCAGCTAGCCCCTCCCCTCAAAAATTTCAGGCCTTGTATCTATAATAGAAAGAATATAGATATAAGTAACTTATATAGTACATTAATAAACAGGGCTAACTTAACTGTTTCTCCATAGATTAAAAATATGATGAATAACCTTAATTGATTTTCAAATCTCATTGAATTCTTATGAGAGGTGTCTCCATCAATTTAACCAATTCCAGAGAAACAAGCCAACTATTATGGTAGCTACAGAAGACTGGACTCACTAATTTGCATATGATGTTAACACTATATTTTAAATATCAGAGGCCTAGGTGGTAAATCCAGCACATGCTTGTAATTATATTGCCACCATCTGGCCTTTGGGTAACTCTGGGAGGTTTTACTCTGGCACAAGCAAGTATTCTGATCGGTCCATCAGTTTAGCCCTCACTTCTCCTCTGATTTTCTTGCTGAGACTAAACTTCACAAAGTCTCTAGACAGAGAGTGTTAATCCTTTCGTTACTGTATTTATTTTGATATGCTCTGTGTTTCTTTCAATTAATTTTAAATATAACAAAGAATTTAGTAAAATAACATAGTTATCATTAAGCTAGTATTAGAAACATGAATTGCAGCTAAGGCACAGTCGTCTCTCTTGCACACCACATTTGATGCTTCTTATGTCCAACTTTTCTCTCAGGGCATTTACACTCTGTTGTATATGCACACTGACATTACATATCCAGCGGATCTTACTAGCTTCATTTCTTTCAAGCCTATGCATGTCTTCAGCATTCATGGCCCATGTTTCACTGCCATGTAGCATGGCAGTTCACACACATGCATCATACAGTCTACTTTTCATCCTGAGTGAGAAGATTTTAACTCAAAACTTATGAAAACAAGACAATTGTACTATAGAGCAAGAGGCGGTTTCAGTCAGGTTGGTATCGAAAAGGTTAAAATGCCAGCAAAGCTCACAAACACTGCTGTTCCCCCATCTCTCTTGTATTATTGTTGACAATTTACATGGTACCTTCTGTCACTCTTCCACCGATGAATAATTAAAAGCTACCATCATCCTCACCGGAATCATTGTGTAACAACTTTATCTGCTCTTATACTTATATTTATTAAGTCTTAAACATATGCTCTCATTTGTCTGTGTTAAATGAATGAACGAATCCAGTGTGTCTTCAATTAATCATTAATTAATGTAAACATAAATATGTTATTTATATTCTCCATTGATTTATTTTGTTTGTTTCCATATGATTGTTTCTTTTTTTTTTAGCAGGTATGAGGGAAGAGGGGGTAGCAAAGTTATGAATGACTTTATTGTGTTTTAGGAATTCATATTTAGTATCCTCATTGTTCGTTTTAAAGTAACATAATAACAGTGTCAGTTATCAGACAAATTGTTCTTTAAGCGTTTTCTATTCACATCGGTACAGATGTGGCTATGTGGTAGGAAGTTTGCTCCCAACCACATGGTTTCAAGTTCGGTCCCATTGCATGACACATTGACAAGTGTCATCTCCTATAGCCCTAGTCTGACCAAAGCCTTATGAGTGGATTTTGTAGATCATCATCATCATTGATTAACATCTGTTTTCCAAGCTGGCATGGGTTTGATGGCTTGACTGAGGTCTGGAAAGCCAGCAGCTGGACCAGGCTCCAATATGATCTAGCAAAGTTTCTACAGCTGGATGCCCTTCCTAACGCCAACCACTCCGAGAGTGTAGTGGGTGCTTTTTACATGCCACTGGCACAGGAGCCAGTCAGGTGGGCTTGGCAATGATCATGTTCCGCTGGTTCTTTTTATGTGCCACTAGCACAGGAGCCAGTCAGGGGTACTGACATTGGTCATGATCGGTTGGTGCTTTTTACACCACCGGCATGGGAGCCAGTAATGGGGTACTGGCATTGGTCATGATCGGTTGGAGCTTTTTACATGTCACCAGCATGGGAGCCAGTCAGGCGGACTAGCATCAACCATTTTTGGATGGTGCTTTTTATGTGCCACCGATACAGGAGCCAGTCTGAGGGTACTGGCATCGGCTGGGTTCAGTCGGTGCTTTTTACATGCCACCAGCACAGGAGCCAGTCAGGCGGGCCTGGCAACGATCACGTCTAGATGGTGCTTTTTACGTGCCACTGGCACGGGAGCCAGTCAGGGGGCACTCGCTCCAGCTATGATATTGGTTTTACTTGACTCAACAGGTCTTCTCAAGCATATAATATTGCCTGATGCATCAGGGGTATTCTTAATGGGGCCTGGACATACCTTGCTGCAATCTCACTATAGTTGCCAGCATATCTCCAAAGGTCCTGGTCTCCTGTCATTGCCTCTGTGAAGCCCAATGTTCGAAATTCATGCTTCACCACCTCTTCCCATGTCTTTCTGGGACTACCTCTTCCACGGGTTTCTTCAATAGTTAGGGAGTGACACTTCCTCACACAGCTGTCTTCATTCATACGTAACACATGGCCATATCAGCGCAGTCGTCTCTCTTGCACACCACGTTTGATACTCCTTATGCCCAACTTTTCTCTCAGGACACTTACACTCTGTCATGTATGCATGCTGATATTACACATTCAGCGGATCATACTAGCTTCATTCCTTTCAAGTTTACGCATGTCCTCAGCATTCATGGCCCATGTTTCACTGCCATGTAGCATGGCAGTTCGCACACATGCATCATACAGTCTACCTTTCACCCTGAGCAAGAGGCCTTTAGTTGCCAGCAGAGGTAGGAGCTCCCTGAACTTAGCCTAGGCTATTTACTCTAGTGCTACACTCTCAGAGCAACCGCCCCCACTACAGACTTGGTCGCCTAGGTAGCAGAAGCTATTAACTACTTCTAGTTTCTCCCCCTGGCATGTCATGGAATCTGTTTTCTGTACATCTTCAGTGTTTATTTCCCCAGTGCATCTGCCACACACAAAAATTATTTTCCGTTAACCTTCCTTTGATATAACTGAAGTTTTTGTGTCCATAGATTACACCAGGTACATCGTATAGAGTTTCTACCCATGCCTTTTTTACACATCGAGCAGGGCTATCTACCTGAAGGGGATTGTGATTTGACAGCCTTCCTACTTACTAAGACTTTGGTTTTTGCGAGGTTAACCCAAAGACTCTTCAATTTTAGACCTTGCTTCCACACCCTAAACTTCATCTCCAGTTCTGGCAGTGACTCAGCTATTAGAGCAAGGTTATCAGCATAGAGGAGCTCCCAGGGGTAGCTTGTCTTGAATTCCTCTGTTATTGCCTGGAGGACTATAATGAATAAGGGGCTGAGGACTGAGCCTTGGTGAGCCCCTACTTCTACTTGGAATTCTTCATTATACTCATTCCCAACCCTCACCTTACTGACAGCATCCCTGTACAGGGCTTGTATAGCTCTTACCAGCCACTTGTCTATCCCCAGTTTCGGCATTGACCACAAAATAAGGGATTGGGGCACCCTGTCAAAGGATTTCTCTGGAAGCTGATCATGCCCATCATGTATATACGTATTACTTCGGTGAAATACTGTGCTTGACAAGATCTGTCAAGCCAAGTGAAATCATAGTTGTGGCGGATGCAGGTGTTTCATAACTGGCACCCGTGCCGGTGACACATAAATGGCACCCACTACACTCTTGGAGTGGTTGGCGTTAGGAAGGGCGTCCAGCTGTAAAAATCATGCCAAATCAGATTGGAACCTGGTGCAACTCCCAGCTTACCAGTTTTATTTCAAACCGTCCAACCCATGCCAGCATGGAAAACAGATGTTAAATGATGATGATGATGATGATGTTATATATATATATATATATATATATATATATATATATCGTGACGTATATTTGCCATCTCAATATGGCTATCCCTAAGGGTGGATGCTACTGTAGTTTTTAGCCCCAGGAGGACACACTCCTCCAGCTGGCCATAGAGACACTTTCTGTGTCCTGTCAGTATTTGCAAAGGGAAGTCATCCTTCCCGTCTTCAACTTATGATACACACGGACTCGAGTTTCGAGGTATTGACCTCTCGTCAGCGTGTGACAATCATAGTTGTCGGCGAGAATTAGATTTCCTTCACAAATACTTATACTTTTTCCAGCGTCCACTGTCGCTGATATTGAAAAAGTGAAATCAAACAATGATATATGGCTACCCCTAAGGGTGGATGTTTGATTTCACTTTTTCAATATCAGCGACAGTGGACGCTGGAAAAAGTATAAGTATTTGTGAAGGAAATCTAATTCTCGCCGACAACTATGATTGTCACACGCTGACGAGAGGTCAATACCTCGAAACTCGAGTCCGTGTGTATCATAAGTTGAAGACGGGAAGGATGACTTCCCTTTGCAAATACTGACAGGACACAGAAAGTGTGTCTATGGCCAGCTGGAGGAGTGTGTCCTCCTGGGGCTAAAAACTACAGTAGCATCCACCCTTAGGGGTAGCCATATTGAGATGGCAAATATACGTCACGATGTGTTACCGCTACTGTATATAACTCACTTTGATATTTATCATTGTTATATATATATATATATATATATATATATATATATATATAAATATACCCTATCACCTACACCACTAACTGGCATATACAGGTGCTTACAGTTATCAAGTATTCACCCTGGATTTTTTGTACCTATATATATATATATATATATATATATATATATATATATATATAGGTGCAGTATGGTTGTGTTTTTGGAAGTTTGCTTTCCAACCAAATGGTTTCAGGTTCGGTCCCACTGCATGACACCTTGGACAAGTGTCTTCTATAATAGCCCTGGGTTGATCAAAGCCTTGTGAATGGATTTGGTAGATGGAAACTGAAAGAAACCCATCGTATATATGTCATCCTGAGAAAATGCTGATGAGCATAGACACGTAGTCTCAGCCGGGAAAAACATCTTGAAAACCATGTGACCATTATTTATTTATTTGTTTAAGCTGACATCTTAACAGTGCAAATGTTTTCTATGATGCCAAAAATAAAGAATTCATTTGCATAAATAAACTCTGAAAAGAGAGTAAAAAGATCAAGTGACTATGAAAAGAGAAGCAAACATTGATTACAAAGTCTTAGATGTACCAAAACAAACAAGATGGTCATGGCTGGAATGCCTTTAATCATAGGCCTACACAACCAGTTCTGATATACAGCTAGATATCATCAACATTAAATTGTTTCTCCTTTGTGCTAAGCAGTATTTCTCTTATTTCTACTAAAATTTTTATTACATTTATTATTTTCTATTATTTTATTTGTTATTTCTTATTATTTCATTCATTATTGTAGTTGTTTTTGTTGTCATTATTAAAGCAGCAAGCTGGCAGACTCGTTTGCACACTGAATTAAAATGCCACCAAGGTCGACTTGCTCTTTTCATGGTTGATAAAATAAATAGCAGTCAAGTACTCCAGTTGCTGTAACTGACCGGTCCCCTTCCCCCAAAATTCCAGACCTTGTGCCTATATTAGAAAGGATTAGAACAAACAGGGTTGTCTGTTACAGAGGACTTCCTGGTTGGGAACTATCATGGATAATTTCCAGATGTCTTTGGGTTGGCAGTACTGCTGAGAGGTGCTTTTTATGTACCACCGGCAATGGGCCAATCAGGCGGGCCTGGCAACGATCATGTTTGGATGGTGCTTTTTATGTGTCACTGGCACAGGAGCCAGTCAGTGGGTACTGACATGGGTCACGATTGATTGGTGCTTTTTACACGCCACCGGCATGGGAGCCAGTCATGGGGTACTGGCATTGGTCATGATCAGTTGGAGCTTTTTACGTGCCACCAGCACAGGAGCTAGTCAGGCAGGCCTGGCATCAACCACTTTCAGATGGTGCTTTTTATGTGCCACCGACACAGGAACCAGTCTGAGGGTACTGGCATCGGACAGGTTCGGTCGATGCTTTCTACAGGTACAGATGTGCTGTCAGTCAGACTTCTCTGAGGTGCATACAGTGACAAAACCATTCTGCACACCCTCGTTCAGTATCCGGGCATTGCTGACTTGTGGGGTTATGTTGAACAACTGCTGTCATGTGTGTGATGGATCCATCTGTAGTGATGATTGCACCACCGCCCTCCTTCAATTGGGCAAGCAGATACATTCCTCTATGGTAGAGCTCCCTTTGACCTTTTTAAGTTTCACTTTAAAAGGAAATTGAGAGTGGAGAGGGAAGTGTTGTCCTCGAGTGAGTTTATTGAAAGATGGATGAAAGTTGTGAAAATGGCAAGAGTAGACCTGTGAGTCGGAGAGAAGGAATTAGAGAAGGCACTTGGTCCTAAGGTTTCGGGGGAAATCTCAGACAGTGGGGTTTCTTGATTATCCCTAGAGGCATTCCTGTATCAGGAGGGCCACATCTCTATCATGCTCCCCCACTTTCTTTTTCTTTTACTTTTGTTGTCCCTTCTTTTCCAATGTATACCGTGTAATCTTTATTTTTTATCATTATTTTTTATTTTTTCGTTATTATATGTCAACCCCCCACACTTTATGTCTGTCTCTGTATTATTCCGCTCATCCTTAGCCATTGTGGAAAATGAAATTATTATTATTATTATTATTGTTGTTGTTGTTGTTATTAAGACAGCAAGCTGACAGAATTGTTAGCATGCTGGGCAAACTGCTTCTCAGCATTTCATCTGCCTTTACATTCCAAGTTCAAATTCCACCAAGGTTGACTTTGCTTTTCATCCTTTCAGGACAATAAAATAAGTACCATTTGAGCACTGGGGGTCAATGTAATAAAGTATCCCACTCCCCAAAAATTTCAAGCCTTGTGCCAAAATTTGAAATCATTATTAAAGTAATGAGCTGGCAGAATCATTAGCACACCAGGCAAAATGCTTTGCAGTGTATTGTCTCTCTTTATATTCTGAGTCCAAATTTGACCATGGTAATTAAGTACCAGTTAGCACCAGAGTTTAATGTAATCATCTGTTCCCCTCCCCCCAGAATTCCAGGCCTTGTGCCTGTTATGCAAAGATTCATCATCATCATCATTTAGCGTCCGTTTTCCATGCTAGCATGGGTTGGACGGTTCAACTGGGGTCTGTGAAGCCGGAAGGCTTCATCATGCCCAGTCAGATATGGCAGTGTTTCTACGGCTGGATGCCCTTCTTAACGCCAACCACTCCGTGAGTGTGGTGGGTGCTTTTTACGTGCCACCCGCACAGGTGCCAGACAGAGCTGGCAAACGGACACGAACGGATGGTGCCTTTACGTGCCACCGGCATGGGGACCAGGCGAGGCTGCAACGCACACGAACGGATGGTGCTTTTATGTGCCAACGGCACAGGGACCAGGCGAGGCTGGCAATGGACACGAGCGGATGGTGCTTTTACGTGCCACCGGCACGGTTATTTATTATTATTATCATTTCTTCTTGGAGCAGTTTTTCACACTTTTCAAAGTTCTTTTCCAACTCACAAGGAATATCCTCCTCGTTACCATCATCATCCTTGCTTTGATGTCTACATCTTGTCTACTTTTCTTTACATCGGTTGCACAGAAGATTTTGAGGCAGCATTTTACAACAGAATACTATTCCTTATGCCAACCCTTTTCTTGTCAAATCATCACATACAACACTAGAAACTAGCATAATTATTCTAAAAAGACATACAATTCTCTAGAATTTAAGAATACTATCTCCAATAGAGCAATTTTTCCTGCGTAACTTAGCATATTTATTTTCTTTTTTTCTGTGACCTACAAATAGTTTTCTTTGGCTCTCTTTCTCTCCCACATATTGGAACTAACACTCTAAGTTGTTGTTTTTATACACCTCATGGATTTTTTTGTGGGTGGGGGTGTATTTTATTTAACATCTCACACTCTGCATATCATCAAAATCCTTAACCCCCCCCCCCCCCCGTCCTAGAACATGGCCATCTGAAGTTCTCTCTGCACCAAGATTATTTTCACGAACCCACAGCAGTTACATCAGTTTAAGAATGCCTACAAAAGCCCCCCCCCTTTTGTGTTTAGGGTAAAGGGTGGGTAATAACTATAGTTTTCTTTGCACCCAAATTCCCTAGATTGGTGTACCTGATACACAACTCAAACATCTACTGAATTATATCGATGTCTGCAGAGAAAAAAGAAACATTTTTTACCCTAAAACCTCTTATTATTAATGATAAAAAATAGAGATCCTTGTAGTTTCTGACAAGCCAACTAGTTTCCATGACAATTAATCCCAGTTCCTTACCTTCAATTCCTTACCATATATTTAAACCATTATTTACCATATTTTATAGACACTTTTATATTATTTATTATATATCTTTTTTCTGCTTCTTTTTTTCCTCTCAGGTAAGAAGTTCCATATTTCTTTTGGTTTCAATGAAATAGCTATAATATATATATTATATTGGCTCCACTAAAGAAAAGAAAATCAAGATAACAGTAAGTTTTTTTTTTCATCTAAGTGCATGGCTCATTGTCTTATACTTGGAATAAGTATCGCAGCATTTCATTAGAATATAAGTATATATTTAAGAGAGTTATATTAAAGAAGGTAAAACAATATTGAAATGAAACATTTAATAGACCAAAATACATTTTTGGCTTTTAACTGTTTTTAATTCTATATACAGCCTTATATATAACAAATCACAGAAAGGAAACTTTGACAATCAAACAAAGTCTATGTAGACAAGATTTTTCATGAATTTAACGTTTTTTGTAAATTGGGTTGCTATGAAAGCCTCTTCATATGGTAAATTGACTTTGAATGGTAAAAAATGTTTTTGTTCAATGGATTCCCAACTCTCCTGAGAGCAACATATAACAGACCATGCGTGAACACTAGCAGTATTGTAAAAAAAAAAATGATTTATTATACAGAGAAACTTGCTAACAGATGCAACATGGAAGATAGACATTGGCCTTTCAAAATCACACAAAAGTTGATATACTTGCTTAACCCTTTAGTGTTCAGATTACTCTTTCAAATGTGATGCTTCTTTATTCACATTGATATGAATTAGTCATGCATTACCTCTTTGTAGCTTTGGGATTTCAATGAAGTGATTGTTTATCTTTAGAATAATATTGTAGGGTAAGTGTGAGAGGCCAGATCTGACCAGTTTGAAGATGATTACAGGTAGATTATTTTGGCTGGATATGGTCAGCTTAAATGCTAAAGTGTTGAACATAAATAATAAAAAAAAATATACAGGGGCCTGAGCAGGGGCTGCTAGCAGTTTGTGCTGGTCACCATTTAAGACCTCAGTTGTTCTCAGACCCTACACTTCTGATTTCTTTGACAAAATCAGGATAATATGGCCTGTCTGAGAAATGAGCCCCCGTGAGGTGGAGTGGCTGCTGTAGTGAGTATCACTAGCCATTCTACACAGCAACACCACCACGTTTCTGACCATGGGGCACAACTGAGCACGCCATTTTTTCTGGGGTATGTGACCGGTTGCTCCCTCCACTTCTGCTACTTAACCCTCATCCCTTTGTTTTTCATTTTTTCTTTTCTTTTTCTGTTTTTTTTTTTTTGTTTCCTTGTAATGAAATTGTGATGAAGTTTATTTTTTATTTAAAAAAATAAAAAGAACTGAATTCTCAAAACTGCCATCACATTAACAGCGACTTGGTCACCAGCAAGATTTAAATAAATTTAAGAATCTTTGTGTGTTTTTGAATGGCTAATATATATATATACGTTTTCCTTGCTGTAATTGTTTTTGTTTACATAAAATTTCAGCACAACTCACTTGTGTCTTATTAACAAAAAGAAATGAATAATTATTTGTAAGCATTCTTAAGAGAAATTTAAAGAAACGAGATACATTATTTTCTTTCGATTTTGTAATAAACTTATTTAAAAGATGAAATTTATTATTTTCAAAAGTGATAGCTTAATGTCTTTTATGATAAATGTTGAGAAATATGTGAGTGTGTGTACAGAGGAAGCGAGCAAGAGAAGAAGGTAGTTGCAAGCCAAACTAGAAGTTGTGTGACACACAGACAGATTTCACTATCATTAGAATTAAAGATTGTCATCATCTCCTTCAGCATCTTCTTGTTCATTTGTCTTTATTGCCATCATCATCATCATCATGGTGGTAGAATGAATGTTACCTTAGATGATCAATACCTCCAGTCCATGGTAAAAATCTGTTTCTTATCTACACAGTGCAATGAATCTCGAGTTAATCCTTTAAAAGCCCCTTGTGGAATACTTAGGGTTGGTAGCTCAATAGACTTTTACAAACATGTGCGTATTCATCATTGTCATATCTACTTTGCCATGCATGCATTGTTCAGATGAAGGAAACATTATATATTTATATATATATACACACAATCACATTATATATATATATACACACACTCACACACACACACACACACAAAATCACTATATATATATATAAGTATGGTCATGTACTACGGATGGATGAGGAAAGGTGTGTGAAGAAGTACCACTCCCAAACAGTTGAAGGAATTTGGGGTAGAGGTAGACCCAGTAAGACATGAGATGAGGTGGTCAAGCATGACCTTTGAATGTTGGGCTTTACAGAGGCAATGACGAAAGACCGAGACCTCTGGAGATATGCTGTAACAGCGAAGACCCGACAAATGAAGTGAGTTCATGGCTCGCAGGATGGCCTGCTGTGCTTACCTTGGATTGTAGGGCAACCTGCTGTGCTTGAGGAGACCTATTGAGTCAAGTACATCAACATCAAAATAAAAATCAAATGGAAATTGTAGTTGTGATACCCATGTCAGTGGCACGTAAAAAGCACTATCCAAACGTGAGCTTTTCCAGGGCCGCCTTGACTGGTGTCCGTGCCAGTGGCACGTAAAAACACCAACCAATCGTGGCCATTGCCAGCCTCCTCTGGCCCCTGTGCCAGTGGCACATAAAAAGCATCCACTACACTGATGGAATGGTTGGCATTAGGAAGAGCATCCAGCTGTAGAAACACTGCCAGGTCAGACTGGAATCTGGTGCAGCCTCCTGGCTTCCCAGACCCATTCTAGCATGGAAAACGGATGTTAAATGATGATATATATATATATATATATATATATATATAAAGACTCCCTTCGGTCATAAATGACCATGGGATTGCATATAGAAAGTTCCCCTCCAAGGCACAATTCCAGGCAAGGTTGTTTATGGAAGACCAGCAGTCACCCATGCATACCATACCCCTCTTCTCCATGTCACCAGTGTTATCCAAGGGAAAGGCAACAACCAAAACTGCTTGGCGCTAGTGACATCGCAACTCATTTCTACAGCTGAGTGGACTGGAGCTATGTGAAATGAAATTTCTCACTCAAGATCACAACAGTCAGCCTAGTTCGCTTATTGAACTCACTACCTCATGATTGGGAGTCTGACACTAAGCAATGAGCCATGTGCCCATAAAAATTATTTGGCAACTTTCATGTTCAACTGAAGCTAACTGAGTTTTCTACTCAGCTACACCATATAACTACTCATTCAAACAACTCCTTTAATTCTATTTGACAATGTACATAGCCCTACACAATTTTGGAGTTATTATATCTCAACAGGGGTATCATTGCTAGTCTGAAAACCAACAAATCTCAATTTCAGCATAGATGGGGTCTCTACACCTATGTGTATACCCCTATCACAGCCCTCTAAAATATCCATTTCTGGTACTTTATTTTCTACCTCACTGAGTGCCCTGAAAATTTGCATTACCTGTGTATAAGATTTGCCCCATCCACCTCACCTATTGTTCACATTGTAAAGCAGTGGTTCCTGACCGTTGTTTACCTGTGGGCTCCTTTGATTCTTATTTTACTTGGATGGATCTTCATTAGCATTTTGTGTTTAACCCTTTAGCATTTAAACTGGCCATATCCAGCCAAAATATTCAACCTGTTTTATGTTCAAAATGGACAGATCACATCATTGAAATTTCACAGCTGTGAGAATACACGAGTACTTTGTGTGGTATGTAGCTTGCTTACGAACCACATGGTTCCGGGTTCAGTCCCACTGCATGGCACCTTGGGCAAGTGTGTTCTACTATAGCATTGGGCCAACCAAAGCCTTGTGAGTGGATTTGGTAGACGGAAACTGAAAGAAGCCCATCGTATATATATATGTGTGTGTGTGTCTGTGTTTGTCTTCCCAACATCACTTGACAACCGATAGAATAAGTACTAGGCTTACAAAGAATAAGTCCTGGGGTCGATTTGCTCAACTAAAGGCGGTACTCCAGCATGGCCACAGTCAAATGACTGAAACAAGTAAAAGAGTAAATAACCATTACATTTGACAGAGCAATCTTAAATGCTAAACAGTTTTAAAAATCCTATTATATTTTCTTAATTAAATATCTTTGGGAATTGTATAAAAATGATTAAAATATTTTGTGTATTGTAGAAGTATAAACAATATATTTCACATAAATTTTAACAAAATCTTATGTAGGCCCCCAGGGGTCATTTGGACGAAAATTGAGAATCACTGCTGTAAAGTTTTCACTGAATGAGCAGAGAAAATGGAGTGTTATGAGGTCCCTCTAGTCCTGCCTTGTCAAGGACCGTTCAATCCCTGCCACATGGAAATACATCCAGAACTCTCTTTAGGGACTTATCAAAATGAAGGGCATTCAGCTGTAGAAACCTAGCCAAGCGAGATATACAAGCACAAGTCTTTAAGAGCACTGGTATCTCCCAGAGGGAGGTGACTCGGACCTTGATAACACATCCACCCTTTTCCAGCACAGAAAGTGTACATAAAATGATGATGATGATGATGATGATGAGTCTGGCTGTTTATATATTGATTCAAAAGTGGAGTAAATTGGTTTACCGGCAGCTACCAACAGAAAACATCACTCTCCGACAAAGAATACTGCCTGAGAGATTAAGGTTTATCCCCTTCCTCACAGCAAAACCAATTTATTCCCCTTTTGAACTGTTTATGCTTGCTAATTGCTGACACAGACCATCACTATTTTCCTTGGATCCTACTGCTAAATTTATTCCTATATACATATGTGTACTATTTGCATGTGTGTGTATATATATATATATATATATATATATATATATATATATAGATAGAGAGAGAGAGAGAGAGAGAGAGAGAGAGAGAGAGAATATGTGTATATATATATATATATATATATATATAGAGAGAGAGAGAGAGAGAGAATATGTGTATATATATATATATAGAGAGAGAGAGTATATATATATACACACACACACACACACACACACACACACACACAGATGAGAGACAGATATTCTCTGTATAGAATACACTTCATAGTGCTCAAGAGATTTAAACTTCAGCTGGCAGAGGAGTAAATGTAAGGATAAGAAAGTTAGGCAAGTAAATAAACAAAAAATATTAAATACATTTAATAGAATAAAAAAAATTATTTGATATTCTTTGTATATCGACTTGCCTCACTTAGTTATCCTTATTTTATATACTCTTCTTTTTTTTTTCTACTCTTTTACTTGTTTCAGTCATTTGACTGCAGCCATACTGGAGCACCGCCTTTAGTCGAGCAAATCGACCCCGGGACTTATTCTATCGGTCTCTTTTGCCGAACCGCTAAGTGATGGGGACGTAAACACACCAGCATCAGTTGTCAAGCAATGCTAGGGGGACAAACACAAACACACACACACATACATACATACATATATATATATATATATATATATATATACGACAGGCTTCTTTCAGTTTCCGTCTACCAAATCCACTCACAAGGCTTTGGTCGGCCCGGGGCTATAGCAGAAGACACTTGCCCAAGATGCCATGCTGTGGGACTGAACCCGGAACCATGTGGTTGGTTAGCAAGCTACTTACCACACACACACACACACACACACACACACACATATATATATATATACTAGCTGAAGGTGACCCGCTCTACGCGCGGGTAAGAGTGTGGTTGTTACTTTCTGTTGCTTCCTTTCAGCACGAAAAAAGCACAATCCGAACGTGGCCGATTCCAGCGCCGCCTTGACTGGCTTCTGTGCCAGTGGCACGTAAAAAGCACCAACCGATCGTGGCCGCTGCCAGCCCCCCTGGCACCTGTGCCGGCGGCACGAAAAAAGCACCCACTACACTCACAGAGTGGTTGGCATTAGGAAAGGCATCCACCTGTAGAAACACTGCCAGATCAGACTGGAGCCTGGTGCAGCCTCCTGGCTTCCCAGACCCCGGTCAAACTGTCCAACCCGTACTAGCACGGAAAACGGACGTTAAACGATGATGATGATGATGATTCTCCCTCTTTGTTTCTCTCTCACTTTCCCACTCTCTTACTCTTCCTTTCTCTCTGGCTCTCCCTCGCTTTCTCTTACTCTCTATCTTTCTCTATCTATCTATCTCCCATTTATAAACAACAAAAGATCTTGAGTAAGTTAAGAAAGTAATTATTTTGAAAGATCAATCATAAATATCAGGCAGTGATAATGGAAAGGTTTGCTTCAAGGCAGACAGCAAAGCACTAACATTTAAAAGGGACAGACGAACTTGCGAGCTGAATAAAAATAATAAAATATTTGAAACCAAAGTTTGAAGGGATAGAATCTGAGGATAGTAGAGTCACCATGGCTGGCATTTCTTAACGACGGACAGCAACGTATTGACAGTTTAACAGCTGGCGTAAAATTTTGAACTTGATGTAAAAAAAAATTCGTAAACACCAAGTTTTGAAGTGATTCTTTCTCACGACAGTAGACTCACCATGGCAAGCATTCAAAACTTCTTCATCATGGATGGCAAGACATTGACGATTAAAAGGCTGGTGCAAATTTTTTAGCTTGATGTAACAGAGAATTCCTAAACACTTGCTCCTTTAAATTTTAATCCCCTTCCAGCCCCATTTAGACCCCTTTTCACATTTTGGTTAATATAACCCGATTTCATTTGGGTCTACTGGGGCCACATTTTATAAGATGAGGAATTTTGTCCTATAGGTCACGCCTTTTATTTGAGGAAAAAAATAGTTGTCATGCAAACTTGCCAGCACTTTTAACATAGGTGTGCATATTTTCAGCTGAACCGACCGACCACATAATGCACACATTATATATATATATGTGTGTGTGTGTACGCATTATATATACAAATGTATACAAATTATATATATATATATGTATAAATTAAATTAGAGATAAAACCACTAATAGGCAAATCAAACAGTGAAAAACCAAAAAATAAAAATATAATATAGAAAATATAAAATTGAAAAATTTTAATTATTTAAATTTAAAATAAAAATTATTAAATTATATTTATAATTTGTTTAAAAATATATATAACTATCAAAAAGTATTAAAAAGTTTAATATACATAAATAGAGATATATATACTTTGTATATATACATTATATATACATATTTATATATAGAACACACACACATATATAAATGAACGCAATAAATATCTGATTCATTATATTTATTCTCATGAATGTGTGTTGGTGGTGGCGATGATAATTGTCTCTATGAATGCAGACAGCGAGATAAAGAACGCTGTGTTATAAAGGGAAAGTGAAGGGGAGTTAGAGGGGAAGGGAGGAAATAGCGTGAGTGAGTTGAGGAAGACAGATACGTAAAAGAATCGAAGTGGACTTGTCAAAGTGGGTTTTTGGCCCTAGCACCGACACCTTTTAAGATAGGGATTTCTAACGTAGCCCACGGGCATCATCACCTCATTTTACATGTCCCTGTAAATTTTGGAGTGAATCTGACGGGATGTAGTGGCCTTGAAAGCAATCCAAGCAGTCGAAACGCATTTCAGTTTTATATATATACTAGCAGTATCGCCCGGCGTTGCTCGGGTTTGTAAGGGAAATAACTATATAAGCATTTTTAGAGAGTTACTTCCCTTATAGATGCCAATTCGGGCTTTCTTAGCCATTTCTGTTTTGGTGTCTTCAAGCCATGAAGTTGTTGTTCTAAAAGAACGCTGGTCTCCTTGACAACGCTTTACGACGTTGATTTGCTTACACTCCTTTCCCCACAGCTTCACCAAGGGAGGGAAGAAGGGGGAGAAGCAACACAGGTGCAGGTGTGACCATGGACGCCAACTCCGCCGCCATCGACACACGAAAAATTATGCATTAAAATGGAATAAAAAATGATGTTAAATTATTTTTAAAATCGTAGACTCATCGTAGACGCGCGCTAATACTCAGACGGGCTCGATATGAATCACGACTATAAGATACCCAGTTTTGGTTAAACTGCACCGCAAAATGTGGGAGTAGTTAGGAATCTAAATCGAAGGGGACAGACACTCACACAAGTACAGTTTTATATATATATATATATACAAAAAGCAATAAAGATTCAAGTTAATTTAAATGAATTTACTTGAATATGGTACCTAACTTAGATGCACCAAAAAAAACTATACTGTTTTAACAATACAGTAATGTGGGGTGATTATAAGCGAGAAAGAAGCAACAAGAATGGATAGGTTTTTAGTACAATCGTTTCATACAAGGACAGGCTTTATTAAATGTTGCAAAAATTACAGCATATAAACGTGTCCCGTACTCATCAGCTAAAATACATGTCGTCTGTGAGTATGTAATCCCTCCTCATATCTCTGGAAATTCATATGTGCACTATGGATTAGGTCACCTTCTCTGTGATGCTATTAAAACTTTTTTAAAATTCTGTGATAAGACTGTACATCATCTTTAAAGAACTTTAATGAACTTTGGAAATCTGTTTATGTTACTTAATTATCTACATTACTTCATGAGTATAGCCTCAACCACTAGGATGTCTAGAGAACTCACATGTATTTTAGCTGATGAGTACGGGACACGTTTATATGCTGTAATTTTTGCAACATTTAATAAAGCCTGTCCTTGTATGAAACGATTGTACTAAAAACCTATCCATTCTTGTTGCTTCTTTCTCGCGTATATATATATATATATATATATATATATATATATATATATATATATATATATTTATATATATATATTTATATATATATTTTCTTTTGTTTCAGCAGCCATGCTGGAGCACAGCCTTCAAGGATTTTAGTCGAGCAAATTGACCCCAGGAATTTTTTTATAAGCCTAGTACTTATTCTAACAGTTTCTTTTGCCGAACCACTAAGTCATGGGGACGTAAACACATCAAGCAGTGATGGGGGAGACAAACTCAGACACAGAGACAAAAACGCACGCCTACATTTAAACAATGGGCTTTTTACAGTTTCCGTCTACCAATTCCACTCACAAGGCTTTGGTCAGCCCAAAACTATAGTAGAAGGCACCTGCCCAAGGTGCCACACAGTGGGACTGAACCTGGAACTATATGGTTGGAAAGTAAGCTTCTTACCATACAAAAAAATTATATATATATCAATTTTTTACTTGTTTTAGTCATTAGACTGTGGCTATGCTGGGGCACCACCTTGAAGGGTTTATTTGAACAAATTGACCGTAGCACTTTTCTCTAACCTTGGTACTTATTCTGTAGTTCTCTCTTTAGTGACTGCTAAGTCACAGAGGTGTAAGCAAACCATCACCAGTTTTCAAGCAGTGATGGTGGACAAACACAGACACACACACACACACATATGTATATAGGAAAGTCCTGGTTAGGTATAAACATAGGGTAATTCCAATAATGCAATCAACCCTAGTACTGGGCTGTCAACACGGTTCGTTATACTGATTATTCATTCCCTAACCATACTTTTATTTACTTTTTGTTTTCTCCCAATATGAGCTAAAAAAAGACACTGTCTGGAAGTGACATGATGTGGGGCACACCTTTGATGCAAGTCTGATGAAGTGTCACTCTAATGTCTTAACCCACCAATATTACATGAATTTTCACTTAGAAATTTTCCACAAACTGGTGTTACAAGCACAGTTAGTAGAGAAACAATTATAATTGATTATTAAAGATGTGTTAAAATATTTCCTTTTCTTATTTGGAATATATATATATATATATGTGTGTGTGTGTGTGTATATACACACATACACATAAAAAAAGGAGCTTCTTTCAGCTTCCATCTACCAAATCTATATACATAGATGTATAATGGTGTCTGTCTGTACGTGTGGGGTTACTCTCATAGATTGTCTGTCTTTTTGTCCCCCCATCATCACCTGATAACCAATGTTGGTGTGTTTACATCCCCTGTGACTTAGCTGTTCAGCAAAATAGACCAATAGAACAAATACTAGGCTTACAAAGAGCAACTCTTGGGGTTGATTTCTTCAACTAAAAACCTTTAAGGCGGTGCTCCAGCATGGCCACAGTCAAATGACTGAAACAAGTAAAGGAATAAAAGCGTATCAAATGGATATGAGGGTCCGGTAGAATAAAATAGAAAACAAGGTCCACAGGTAAAACAGCGGTTGAGGAAGCTCTGTTCCAGATTTTCATACTAAACTCTGGGCCCAATGTTTCATTCTGCTGCAAAAAAACGGCATTTTTCTGGACAAAGTTCTCTTTCTGCTCAGTTTTTCCCCCTTCAGATTCCAACCTGTGACATGTTCAAACTAAATGTCAGTAGCATTAATCCCATCGGCTTGGGAGTGTGACCTGCACAAAAGTCCCAGGAACTGTCTTACCCCTTGTGCTCTCATTGGCATGTTTCTGGAAGTGGGAGTGGCGCAGGGGGGGGGGGGAGAATTTAGTGCAGTGGTGATAGAAACGACAGTGCAAAGACTCAGAGTAACAGAGGAGAAATTGTAACACCATGAAGGTGGGTGGTGGTGGTGGCGGTGGTGGTAAGGCAATGACTGATAGTAGTAGTAGCAGCAGTTGCAGGAGTCTTGGCAGTGAGGGTGATAGTAGTAGCAGTTGTAAGGTTGGTTGTAGTGGTCATTGTTGTAGTAGTAGTAGTAGTAGTAGAATTTGCAGGAATGGTAATGGGTGGTGATAGTAGCAGTAACAATTACAAGGGTGGGGGGAAGTACAACATCATCATTAGTACTAGCAGCAGCAGCAATGCAATGGAGGGGGTTGTGGTGGCGAGAGTAATAGTAGTAGTGGTAGTTGTAGAATTGGTGAGGGGAAGGGATTGTGGTGGTAATGGTAGTAGTAGTATCAGTTGCAGGAATGGTAGTGGTAGTAGTAATTGTAATAGTAGTAGTAGAAAGAGCTTATGTTCTTCATTCTGTAATATCAATCCTTCCGCCCACACACCCACCCACCCCCATGTCAAGATATAAAATAAAATAACATCAATCCTGCCCCCCCCCTCCGACCACTACAGCCATTACTTTAAAGTTTATATGTTTCAATTAACCTAAAACCTCAGCTTCTTATTGTTGTTTATTATTGTTGTTGTTGTTGTTGGGTTTGTTTTGGTTGTTTTAAAACTTTCTTGTCAAAATTTATGTGCTAAACACATGCTACTACTATTACTATTGCTGCTGCTGCTACTACTATTACTACTATTGCTGTTGTTGCTGCTGCTGCTACTACTACTACTACTACTGTTGCTACTACAACTACTACTGCTATTGCTGCTGCTGCTGCTACTACTACTACTACTACTATTGTTACTGCTGCTGCTGCTACTACTACTACTACAACTGTTGTTGCTGCTGCTGCAACTATTACTGCTTTTATGCCAATATCTACTCCTACAGCCACCCTTAAACTAGATTTCTTCTCCCCCTACCCTGCGCCACATGTATTTGTTCCATTGCTACTGCCACCACCACCACCACCCATTGTCGTCACTCCCCTCAAGACAGAAGTTCCACCATTATCATTGTGATATTCATCAGTCTCTCTAACCAGGTTACAACATCCACAGTACTATCACCACCGCCACTATTATACGCTACTGTCACCACTCCCAAAACCTTCTCCATCATCATGATTACCAACTATGACAACATTATAAACATCACTACCACCACCGCCATCACCACCACCACTACAATCAGTAAAGAGTTAAAAGAAAAATTGTTTTTAAAATGTATTGTCTGGCATGGATGCATGGTTAAGAAGCTCACTTTGCAACCTTGTAGTTTTGGGTTCAGTTCCACTGCTTGGCACCTTGGGCAGGTATCTTTTACTACAGTCCCAGGTCAACCAATGCTTTGAGAATGAATTTGGTAGATGAAAACTCTGTGTGTGTGTGTGTCTTTGTATTTGGTCCCACCACCACCATTTGACATCCACTGTTGGTTTGTTTATGTCCCTTTAACTTCGTTTAGCAAAGAGAATTATCGGAAAAGTACCAGATTTTGGAAAATAAATACTGGGATTGATCTGAGCAGTGCCCCAGCATAGCCCTAGTCTAATGACTGAAACAAGTAAAAGATAAAACGGTATGACCAAGTTATGTTTTAATCCTTTTAATACCAACCCACCTGAGACTGCCTTTAGTTCCATGATACAAATTTTCCCATTTCCAAATTATCCAAATTAAAACTCTCCCTTATAATTTCACGTTAATCTATATTTGAAACACCAGCTTAATAATGACAAAATTATTTTGCTAAATTCTTTATTATTTGGAAAAAAGCATGGTATATCAACAGAAATATGTAAATGAAAGGGCTAGCAAAACTTTGAAGGAGTGAATCTTTATTGTTTCTATATCTGCTGTTGGTGGCATGTAAAAAGTATCCAGTACACTCTGCAAAGTGTTTGGCATTAGGCAGGGCATTCAGCTGTAGAAACCATGCCAAAATGGACAGCAGAACTTGCTGTGGTCTTCTGACTTGCCTGTTCCTATCAAACTGTCCAAACCCATGCCAACATGGAAATTGGGTGTTAAATGATGATGATAATGATGATTGTGATATCCAGTTTTCACCATCCTAGAGATTCTGAGGTAATAGCTGAAAGTCCTTTCCCTCTCTTTCTTTTTGTTTTAATGGATTATCTTAGAATGTGTTAATCCTTTTGATGATGGTGCTGGGTTGAGTTCCATTGTGTGGCACCTTGAGTTAGTGTCTTCTGCAATAGCCCTGGGCTAACCAAAGCTTTGTGAGTGAATTTGGTAGATAGAAACTGAAAGAAGGCGGCGAGCTGGCAGAATCGTTAGCACGTCAGGCAAAATGCTTAGCAGTATTTCGTCTGCCATTACATTCTGGGTTCAAATTTTGCCAAGGTCAACTTTGCCTTTCATCCTTTTGGGGGTCGATAAATTAAGTACCAGTTACGCACTAGGGTTGATGTAATCGACTTAATCCCTTTGTCTGTCCTTGTTTGTCCTCTCTATGTTTAGCACCTTGTGGGCAATAAAGAAATAAGAAACTGAAAGATACCCGTCGTGTGTGTGTGTGCATGTATGTGTTTCTCTATGTTTGTTTACATTTGCACTTCTTCAAAGCTACAAGTGGTGACATTTTTATAATTTCTCCTGTCGGGAATAATCCACTGGCTTTGTTCTTTTGATGAAATATGGAATAAAGAAATCCTTTACTTGAAAATGTAAAGGTTAGCAACAAGAAGGTCATCCTGGTTATAGAGCAGAGCAATACCAAACCTGCTTTTGAAGATCCATGATAATAATCTTTATTTTATTTTCTGAATCTCTGAAAATTCTTCATTACACTAAAAATTTATTGAAAGAACTAAACCATGTGTTTCGTGAAAAGGGTTAATATAAGCAATAATTTCTTTCTAAATGTGAGAGAATCTGGAGAAGGTGGGGAAAATTATGTGGTTTCCTGTTCAGGTTAGATATTTGCATAATATTTCCCAAGGTTAATACGAACATGGCAGTGGATATCCAAAGCTGGTCATTTATTTTAACCCATGTGACCAACCTGCCTAAGTCTACATCTGGTTCTATAATATAATACCTTATCCTTTTAAGTGCCTGTCCATCACAATTTTATTTAAGAATATTTTGTTGTGATCTATTCCAAACACTGGTGGCTTAACAATAGTTTCTAAGTTAGACACAAGGCTAGCAATTCTTCAGACGAGGGAGTAAATCAGTACGACTAACTTGACTGGTATTTTATTTTATTAAAAGTACTAACCCATATATGCCCCTGGTTGTGTTTTTGCTATGCAAAACCTGCTCCTACTTGTTTGGACATGAACTCACAGGGAAGCATACTGACTGAACATACGAAAAGTTCAGTATATAGTCAACATCTGTAGCTAACAGCTGCATACTGTCCTTCTCTTCCAGATTGTGAAAGCTTACCATAATGTTTAATCTAAATACAGTGAAATTTTAAGATTTCATTTTTTTTATGGACATGTATGGTACTTTATTTTATTGACCCCGAAAGGATGAAAGGCAAAATGGACCTAAGAAAGATTTGAACTAAGAAGCCAAAGGATTTGAAGAAATGCTGCTGAATTCCTAATTCTGATGCAAGGTCAGCAATTTTTCAAGGAAGGGACTAGGTCAATGCCCTTGACCCTAGCACTTGATTGATACTTTATTTTATTGATCTCAAAAGGATGAAAGGCAAAGTTGATATTGGCAGGGTTTGAACTCAGAAGGAAACGAACTGGAAGAAATACTGCAAGATACTTTGCCCATTTTTCTAATATCTCTGCCAACCCACCACCCTGTAGTAATAATCATATTGGTTTCAAATTTTGCCACAAGGCCAGCAGTCTGAAGGGAGGGGGATAAACTGGTTATATCAAACCCGGTATTCAACAGGTTTTTATTTTAACAACCCTGAAAGCTTAAAAGGCAAATTTGACCTTGGAGAAATTTGAACTTAGAATGCAAATAGCTTGAAGAAATGTCACTCAGCTTTTTGTCTGACTCACTAATGATTCTACCAACTCACCATCTTAATAAAAAAATAATAATTGTTTCCAGTATCAGCACATGGCCTGAAATTTTGGGAAGTGAGTTAGTCGACATCATCTCTATATATATAAAACTGAGAATGTGTGTCTGTCTGTGTGTTTCCCTAAAACTTGAGAACTACACAACCAATTTCATTCAAATTTTACACATGCCTTACTTAGGCTCCATGTAGTTTCATGGGCAAAAAAAATGTTCAACTTCTTGCCTAGAGCGAGCCCATAGCAATATCATATCTTCTCCACTATTTCAGTATTACGTGTTAAAAGTGAAACAAAAACATTTCTCTATTTTATGTCAGATACTTTCACTTTAACAATAAAAATAATAATAACAATTGAATTATATGTAGTAAGCAATAATTAAAATCAAACTAAAGTATAATACAATCGTAACATAACAAAAGTAAAAATAGCAATTGGTATAAAATTGCATCATTGACTTGAACTTGAATGGGAATAAATTAAAAATAAAATTGGCATGCAGAAATGGAATAGTCCAGATGGAGCTGTGCTTTTACATTAGATTATCTGCTAATTAGCTACCATTAAGTATCTATATGAAGTTTGGCTGTATGTAATATCTGTTTTCTTGAACAGCCGGTGCTGCTGTTGGTTTATTTCTTATACATAAAGGACTAAAGCTTCAACTGCTTACTACTTTCTGACTCATCGTAAGGTTTGTTGTTATTATTATTATTGTTTAACTATTGTTATCATGTTTGTTGGTTCCTCGTAAAGGAAACATTGTTGTGTTGCATTTGTTAAATAATTGTAAACTGTAACCCTCCCCCTTTGGGAGAAGGAGCTTTGGTTATTGTTTAAAAATTGAATTGTGTCCCTGTTTGGGGAAATTGACAATATTTTCACCGTTTACACAGAAGCATTTTTGTTAGAATGCCTTCGATAGAAGAAAGTCCAAAAATGAATTTCACTGCAGCCGTCAGTGGGTGCAAACTCATTGAAATTAAAATGGAAGAAATACGGATTGATCACCGACAAAGACGGTGAATCTAGGATAACACCACCAAACGAAATAAAAAATTAAATTAAAGAAAAGACTATTGTCTATAAAGTATACAATGTAGAGAAGAAAAAAAAAATTTGAACACCTGGAAGAAAGTGTCTTGGTGTGACTAGGAAAGATATCTAACTAGAAGTGGTAAATTCGCCACAATAGAAGCAAGGTTCAAGTCAAGGGAGTACTCGACTCGAACCTTGCAAAGTGGAAATATTTTATTTTTACCTTTATATCTGGGACGTAGGACGTCCCGGATAAAAATTTAAAATGTCCCCCCAAGAAGTAGAGGTAGGCTGGATTGTAGCCACACTTCTATACAAGAGAGAGGACAAAACACAATTGATCGAAATTGCAAGAGACAGGCCTACAGTTCCAGTCTGTTATATATTTTGAGTATTGTTATAACTTTGTATTTTGTATTTTATGTGTAGATGTATGTATATAGATGTACATGTAATATGTACACATATATATACACATATATATATGCACTAGCACTATGACCCGGTAACGACAGGTCATAATGCTAGTTGACTCTAGTACTTGAATTGACCAGGAAAGGATGAAGGGCAGAGTTGACATCGCTCCTAATCTTGGCTATTTTCAAAATTGAACAAAACACAAAACCAATGCATTTCATTCATCATAAAACAGTTCTCCATCTTAAGCACCAGCTTAGATATAGAAGTTTTAAGAAAATTCACACATTTTTTGAGTAGGTGGGGGGTCAGCCTATCCCTAAGGCTACAATAAGCCCCAATCTAAGACCAAATTTTATTTCTCCATAAAGTATCTTCAGATTTATTGTCCAAGACGTAGGCAGAACTTTCTGGCTCTAATTATTTGTAATTAAAGATTTGTAATTTACGATCATCGTTTAAATAAAAATATTTTCTTTAAATGTATAAAAGGTCTAAGATGAATAGTTGTTATTAATAAGATTATAATTAGTGTTAATAGTTGTTAATAAGATAATAATTACTGGAATATTAATCTCATTTCTATAGGTTAATATTTGAGAAATGACATTTTTAGAGAAATATTTACATCAAAATATAAAAATTAAAATATCCGTCTCTAAAGAGGTAGTTTTATAATCCAAGCAATTATAATTTAATTAATATATTAAGGGTTAGAGAATATTTCATTCGAGTTTTTAAAGATGTGGCTCTATAGTTTAAGAAGTTCATTTCGTACCCGCATAAGAAATAGTTCCTTGCTTAGAAATGGGTAAATGTTGGTGACAGGAAGGGCATCCAGTTGTAGAAAAATTACCTTAGCAAATTTCATCTGGCTCATGTGGGCATGGAAAAGTGGATGTCAAATGATGGTGATGTGTGTTTGTGTGTCTGTCTGTGCTTAATGCTTTTCCAGAAATCCATGAGCTACAAGCAATGACATTGTAGTCATTTTCTTGTCAACAAATTTTGCACTTTATCTCCTTCTTTTATCTCTTAAATACTTTATTCCCTTCTAGAAAATATTAACTTCTACACTCCTACATAGGCGTAGGAGTGTTGGTGTGGTAAGTAGCTTGCTTACGAACCACATGGTTCCGGGTTCAGTCCCACTGCGTGGCACCTTGGGCAAGTGTCTTCTACTATACGGAAACTGAAAGAAGCCTGTCGTATATATATATGTATGTATATATATATGTATATATATATATATATATATATATATATATATATATATATATATATAGGGAGATGTACTCGCATAGCAAGTGATTTGATCTGAGATCGTGTGCTGAAATGAAAACAATTGCAGCGTGGAAGGTGTTTGTAAGCCATTTAAGAAACACATAAAAGCCGTTCGATGCACCATCCACGCTGCAATTATATATATATATATATATGTATGTATATGTATATATGTGTGTTTGTGTGTCTGTGTTTGTCCTCCCAACATCACTTGACAACCGATGCTGGTGTGTTTACGTCCCCCATGACTTAGCGGTTCGGCAAAAGAGACCGATAGAATAAGTACTAGGCTTACAAAGAATAAGTCCTGGGTTCGATTTGCTTGACTAAAAAGGTGGTGCTCCAGCATGGCCACAGTCAAATGCCTGAACCAAGTAAAAGAGACTAGTTTTCAATCAGTTTTGATCTCAAATCAAAATATAACATAAGTATAAATATTGAAAGAAACAAAAAAAGGGAAAATTATAAACTGAAAATCATTCTGTGCCCCTTAACCCTTTAGTGTTCGCATTATTCTACCAAAATTAGTGCTTTTTCATCCACATTGCCTTGAACTAATCATGCATTATCTTGTAGCTATGAGATTTTGATGAGGTAACTGTTAATTTTTAAAACGATATTGTCGGGTTAGTGTGAGAGACCAGACCTGGCCAGTTTGAACATAAAACTGGCAGAATACTTTTGGCCGGATATGGTTGGTTTAAATGCTAAAGGGTTAAATTATTTCCCATGCCCCACATCTGAGTGTGGGGAAATCACGGGTCTCACTCATGAAAAGCTAAAAGATTAGGAACTTGAAACTGGTCTTATCTTGACACAGTTTCATAGAAGAAGCCTCCTCATAATTGATCTATCCTCTTATGTGTATAGTCGTTAGGCACATGAAGGTGTGTGGATCAGAGATTAGGGTATTTGGCTCACGATCATAAGGTTATGAGTTCCGATTCCCAGCGACATGTTGTGTCCTTGAGCAAGACTCTTTATTTCATGTTGCTCCATCCACTCAACTGGCAAAAATGAGAAGTACCTGTATTTAAAAGGGCCAGCCATGTCACATTCTGTGCCATGCTGAATCTCTCTGGGAACTATGTTAAGTGTACGCGTGTCTGTGGAGTGCTCAGCCACTTGCACGTTAATTTCACAAGGAGGCTGTTCTATTGATCAGATCAACTAGAACACTCGTCAAAGTATTTTCCAGACTTACATTTGAAAAAAGTCTCAATGATTGAAACCGGTGCTGAAATGTTTTTTATAAAATTATTTTATCATTTTCTACCTTGACTTTTTTTTCCATATATATCAACTCGTGAACTCGTGTGTTCTTTTTCAACCTTCTACGTATATATATATATATCATCGTCATCATTTAATGTCTGTTTTTGATGCTGGCATGAGTTGGACAGTTTGACAGGAGCTGGCTATATATATATATATATATATATATATATATATATATTGTGGCGCAATCGGTTAGCGCGTTTGGCTGTTAACCAAAAGGTTGGTGGTTCGAGCCCACCCAGGGACGAGCTTAATTTTTCAGCGGTGGTGCCCCAGCATAGCCGCGGCCTTCGGGCTAAAACATTTTTAAGGATTTTAAGGATATATATATATGCACACATACATATATGCACAAACATATATATGTACAGGTCTGGTGATGCAAACAGGAAAAATAGAACTCAAAACGTGTGTGAGTGTATATATATATTAATATTTAGCAGAAAAAATTGAGTGACTCATGGGCCAAGAGTTTTGTGCATTAGTATTTAGCAAACTTGCATATATATATATATACACACACACACACGCCGTTTGCCAGCCCTGTCTGGCCCCCATGTCGGTGGCATGTAAAAGCACCATCCGTTCGTGTCCGTTGCCAGCCTCGCCTGGCCCCTGTGCCGGTGACACGTAAAATCACGATCCGTTTCGTGGCCGTTTGCCAGCTCTGTCTGGCCCCCGTGTTGGTAGCATGTAAAAGCACCATCCGTTCGTGTCCGTTGCCAGCCTCGCCTGGCCCCGTGCCGGTGACACGTAAAAGCACCATCCGTTTGTGGCCGTTTGCCAGCTCTGTCTGGCACCTGTGCGGGTGGCACGTAAAAAGCACCCACTACACTCACAGAGTGGTTGGCGTTAGGAAGGGCATCCAGCCGTAGAAACACTGCCAGATCTGACTGGGCCTGATGAAGCCTTCCAGCTTCACAGACCCCAGTTGAACCGTCCAACCCATGCTAGCATGGAGAACGGATGCTAAATGATGATGATGATGATGATGATATATATATATATATACTCTTTACTCTCTTTTACTTGTTTCAGTCATTTGACCCCAGGACTTATTATTTGTAAGCCCAGTACTTATTCTATCGTTCTCTTTTGCCGAACTGCTAAGTTACGGGCACATAAACACACCAGCATCGGTTGTCAAGTGATGTTGGGGGGAGAAACACAGACACAAAAACATACACACACACACGCACATATATATATATACGACGGGCTTCTTTCAGTTTCCGTCTACCAAATCCACTCACAAGGCTTTGGTTGGCCCGAGGCTATAGTAGAAGACACTTGCCCAAGATGCCAAGCAGTGGGACTGAACCCAGAACCATGTGGTTCGTAAGCAAGCTACTTACCGCAACCACTCCTACGCCTACCTATATATATATATATATATATATGATGTAGGTAGGTAGGTAGGTTGAAATTGATGTTTTTCAAATATTGACTAAAACTTTGCTGTAATAACAACTTTTGCAAGATGTATGGGAGGTCTTTTATCAATGGAAAAGAAAGAGTGACAGGAGAGAGAGAATGTGTAGGTTAATCAGCAGCTGTTAAAGTTAGGGTGGGGGGGGGGGCAGTTGATGCTGTTTGCCTTTTGGAAGAAGGAAACAAAGAAGACAAACAGAACACACACAAACACTCAGTAACAACTAAACCAGAGAATTAAAGAGATGGTGTCATGAGTGTATGCGATTGAAAAGTGCAGGAACAGCACTGGGAAGGTCAATGGTAGGGGGAGGTGTAGTGGTGGTGGTGGTGGTGGTGGGAGTGATGATGGTGGTGTCAGTGATGGAATTGGTAGTGGTTGTGATAATGATGATGGGGTGAGAGTGGTAGTGTTGGTGTTGGTGGTTGTAATGGCAATGGTGGCAGCAGTGTTTGTGATGGTAATGTTCATGAAAATGGTGGTGGTGATGATGGTAGTGTTGTTGGTAGAAGTGGTAGTAGTGGTGTTGATGGTAATGGTGGTGGTGGTGGTGGTGGTGGGAATGTTAGTAGTGATGATGATGATGGATGGAGTGTTGGAAGGGTCTCTTTACTTTATAACAGCAGTCAGCAGATGATGAAGTGAGTGGCAGGTTGGCTGGCTGGAGGAGATATTTGTGCAAAATAGCATGAGATGATGTGCCTGCGCAGTGTTGCTCCATACTGCACTCATTCCCTCTTCTTTTGTACTTTCACATTCCGTCAATCCCTTTTCCGTCCGACCCTTTCATCTTTACCAACATTCATTCTGCTTTTATCTAGATTCATGCAATAGTGATGATAATAATAATGATGATGATAATAATGGTGATGATGGTGGTTATTTTTATTTGCCACAGGAATATTTGATGATGATGATGATGATGATGATAAGAATATACTATAGGTACAATTTTGGGGGGAGGGTCTATTTGATTACATCAACCCCAGTGCTTAATTAGTACTTATTTTACTGACCCTCAAAGAATGAAAAATAAAGTCAACTTTGGAAGAATTTGAACTCAAATTGTAAAGATGGATGAAATGTCTCTCAGCATATTGTCTGACCTGCTAATGATGCTGTCAGCTTGCTGCCCTATAATAGTATGGTTTCAAATTTTGCCACAAGGGCAGCAATCTGGGAGGAGGGTATGAGTTGATTACATCGACCCCCAATGTTTCACTGGTACTTATTTTATTGATGCTGAAAGGATGAATGGCTGAATTTGAACTCAGAATGTAAGGACAAATGTAACGCTGGTAAGAATTTTGCCTGGCATGCTAATGCTTCTGCCAGCATGCTACTTTAATAATAATGATGATGATAATAATAATAATAATAACAAGAGCACTCAGAGAGTGCAAACCTCTGCCAAGGCAACACCAACATCCTCTCAATGATTAGCCAGAGATGATTTTTAAAATGTTTCGTTTTGGGATTTGGTTTGCAAGATTCTTTACATTATAAGGCACAAAAAGAAAATGACTCTCCCCAGACACATTTTTAAAATGAGAATATCTGAAATAAACTCAACTGCTCTCACAAACAGGAATACTAAAAATGAACCCAATTGTTCTCAAAAATTAAATATAAAAACCAGAAAAGTAATCTAGAATCCTTGTCCAGTAATGAATTGATCCCAAAATCTAATCAGTTCATGCCAGTCATGAGGCCAAACTTCCCTGAAAGTTTCATCCAAATCCATCCAGCAGTTCTTGAGATATCTTGTCTGTGGACAAACAACAAACAAACACGACTGAAAACAATACCTCTGCTTTTGCTAAGGCAGAGGTAATAATCCTTTCTACTATGGCCTGAAATTTCTAGGAGATGGGGGTTACTTGATTCCATCAACCCCTGTAATTGACTGGTTCTTACTTCATCAACCTCAAAAGGATGAAAGACAAAGTTGACTTCAGTGGAATTTGAACTCAAAACATAGTAAAGCTGAACAAAATGCTGCTCAGCATTTTGCCCAATATGCTAATGGTTCTGCCAGTTTGCCTCCTTCAATAATAATAGTAATAATAATCTATTCTAATAAAGTCACAAGGCCAGCAATTTTTTGAAGGGAAAGGGAAGTCAATTATATCAATCCCCAGTACTCAACTGGTACTTATTTCATCAACCCCCAAAAGGATGAAAGCCAAAGTTGACTTCTGCAGAATTTGAACTCAGAACTTAAAGACTGACAGAATGCCATGAAGTATTTTGTTCTACATACTAAAGATCCTACCACCTTGCTGCCTTATAATAATAATAATATTTTCTACTATAGGCACAAGGCCTGAAATTTTAGGAAAGGGGTTTAAGTTCATTACATTTACCCCAGTACTCAACTGGTACTTAACTTATCAACCCTGAAAGGATGAACTCAGCAGAATTTAAACTTAGAATGTAGTGACAAGCAAAATAATAATAATGATAATAATAATATTAATTTCAAATTTTGGCACAAAGCCAGCAATTTTTTTTGCAGGGGTGGACTGGTACTTAATTTATCAACCCGGAAAGGATGAAAGGCAAAGTTGACCTCGACAGAATTTGAACTCAGAACGTAGTGACAAGCGAAATAATAACAATAATAATGGTTTCAACTTTTGGTACAAGGCCAGTAATTTTGAGGGAGGGGTTAAGTTGATTACATCAATCCCAGTGCTCAACTGGTACTTATTTTAACAATCCTAAGAAAATGAAAGGCAAAGTCGATCTTGGTGCAGTTTGAACTCAGGATGTAAAGACAGGCGAAATGATAAGCATTTTGCCCTGCATGCTAACAATTCAGCCAGCTCGCTACCTTAATTAATAATGATGAATTCAGATTTTGGCACAAGGTCAGCATGTTCAGGGAAGGGGATAAGTTGATCACATCGACCTCAGTATGCAACCAGTACTTATTTTATTGACCCCGGAAGGATGAAAGGCACACAAAACTTAATTACCCTAATTACTGCTATCAGCAACAACATCAACAGCACTGCACACAGTGAAAGTACCTCTATTAGGTCACTTAGCCTCCTAGAAATAGTAGCTGAATTGCCCTCAGATTACTCTCTACTGCCTTATATAAGGATGTGCATGATTGATATAATGTTTACCTACATATATACCTATGGTGGTGGTGGTGGTTGCAGTTGTAGTTGGTGATGATGGTCTTGGTTGGAGTGGCATTGGTAATGGGTCATGGTTCTGCTTGATCACAGTTAACCCAGAGCTAAACAACAACAGCATATCAACACTTCCAAACCAACATGATCCCCACCAAGAACACTACCACCACCATCTCGATCACCACCACCATTTCCATATCTCTGCTGCCACCACAACCCTCTCCGCCACTTTCCTTACCACCATTTTGATTGCCACCACTACCACCATCACCACCACAGACCAAAAGTAGGCCTAACATATCTGAATTATTTCTCTAACATTTTATCTTCTTTTTTCCATCAGCTAAACAACAACAGCATATCAACACTTCCAAACCAACATGATCCCCACCAAGAACACTACCACCACCATCTCGATCACCACCACCATTTCCATATCTCTGCTGCCACCACCTCAGTAGCTGAATTGCCCTCAGATTACTCTCTACTGCCTTATATAAGGATGTGCATGATTGATATAATGTTTACCTACATATATACCTATGGTGGTGGTGGTGGTGGTTGCAGTTGTAGTTGGTGATGATGGTCTTGGTTGGAGTGGCATTGGTAATGGGTCATGGTTCTGCTTGATCACAGTTAACCCAGAGCTAAACAACAACAGCATATCAACACTTCCAAACCAACATGATCCCCACCAAGAACACTACCACCACCATCTCGATCACCACCACCATTTCCATATCTCTGCTGCCACCACAACCCTCTCCGCCACTTTCCTTACCAAATTCTGCAGAAGTCAACTTTGGCTTTCATCCTTTTGGGGGTTGATGAAATAAGTACCAGTTGAGTACTGGGGATTGATATAATTGACTTCCCTTTCCCTTCAAAAATTGCTGGCCTTGTGACTTTATTAGAATAGATTATTATTACTATTATTATTGAAGGAGGCAAACTGGCAGAACCATTAGCATATTGGGCAAAATGCTGAGCAGCATTTTGTTCAGCTTTACTATGTTTTGAGTTCAAATTCCACTGAAGTCAACTTTGTCTTTCATCCTTTTGAGGTTGATGAAGTAAGAACCATCAGATCCTTCATTCCCACCACCACAATCTCTTCTGCATAGCTGTTCCATCTGCTAGAAGATGCAGCCGGATCTCCCTCAAGTCACACCCTACCATCTCTGTAATAAAGAAGGAAACATGGCAGATTGAATAATGTAGTCCTAAAGGCTGCTAAAAAGACTGGATGGTTCACAGCTGGAATGCCTTTGATCATGGGTTTGCTTGACCTTGGGCTAAACAACAACACACTTTCACTCCCTCCCTCTCTCCCCCTCCTCCTCTCATCTACACCATTCATTTCCTTCCTCATTCCATTCTCTTCTTTATTCCTGCCTCTTACCACTACTCTTTCGACCCCACTTTCACTCACCCTTATTACTTCATCCTTCTTTTCTTTCTTACTTGCCTGTCATCTATCTTCTTCCAAAGTCGATCTTGGTGCAGTTTGAACTCAGGATGTAAAGACAGGCGAAATGATAAGCATTTTGCCCTGCATGCTAACAATTCAGCCAGCTCGCTACCTTAATTAATAATGATGAATTCAGATTTTGGCACAAGGTCAGCATGTTCAGGGAAGGGGATAAGTTGATCACATCGACCTCAGTATGCAACCAGTACTTATTTTATTGACCCCGGAAGGATGAAAGGCACACAATAGAGGTACTTTCACTGTGTGCAGTGCTGTTGATGTTGTTGCTGATAGCAGTAATTAGGGTAATTAAGTTTTGTGTGCCTTTCATCCTTCCGGGGGGGGGGGTCAATAAAATAAGTACTGGTTGCATACTGAGGTCGATGTGATCAACTTATCCCCTTCATCTATCTTCATCTACCTTCTTCCACCTCTCTCTCTCCCTTCTCACTCTCTTTCTCACTCTCTCTGTGTCATCTCTTTTTCTCTGTCTCTCTCTCACACAAACACTGTCTCTCTCACTCACTCTCTCACACACACACACACACACAGACACTGTTTTTCTTCCTCAGTCACTCTGTTTCTGTCTGTCTTTCTCTCTCTCTCCCTCTCTTTTTCTCTCTCTCTTTCGGGTTCACACACACA
>NC_043009.1:22599145-22619145 GCF_006345805.1 Octopus sinensis | reverse complement strand
AGTGAGATTGTAGAGATGCTTGAAAGAAGACGGGTTGATGTATGCTGCATACAAGAAGTAAGATGGATAGGTGCTTCAGCTAGGGTCCTCACAGGCAAGGTAAATCGGTATAAAGTCTTCTGGCATGGATGGTGTAGGGGGTGTAGGCATTCTCCTTGCAGAGAAATGGGTGGATAAGGTCATAGAGGTTGTCAGGGTTTGCGATAGAGTCCTCAAGCTCAGGTTAGTCCTACAAAACGGCACAGCTACGGTTATCTCCGCCTATGTCCCACATGCGGGGCTACCAAATGATCAGAAGGACCACTTTTATGATACCCTTCTACAGGCTACCTCAAAGACGAGTGGCAAGGACCTCATCTTTGTGGCTGGAGACTTTAATGGGCATGTTGGGCGGGAATCGGGTATCTTCACTGGGGTACACGGTGGCCATGGTATTGGCACCAGAAATGATGAGGGAACTAGACTACTGGAATTCTGTGATGCATGTAACCTTTTAATCTGCAACACTAACTTCAGGAAGCCAGACTGCCACCTTATAACCTATCAGTCAGGGAACTCCACTAGCCAAATAGACTTCATCCTCACCAGACAGTGGGATGCAGGGTTGCTCTTAAATACAAAGACCCTCCTGGGTGAAGAATGTACCCTTCAGCATAGGCTAATCATTAGTGACTTTAGGCTTGAGACCAGAAGGATACCAAGAAACAGACCAATCCAGAAAAGAAGGATTTGGAAGCTAAAGAACCCTTCACATGGTCAGAGATTTAGGGACATCCTCATCAAGAAATTTGATGAGAGGGAAGAGGAGCTATGGACGTCGGACATAGAAGGTAGCTGGAAATTCCTATGGGACAGCTTGCTGAGTGCCACAGACTAAGTCTGTGGATGGTGAAAAGTCCCTTCCAGACCTAGAGTTACGTGGTGGTGGAATAGTACAGTAGACAAAGCCATTAGAGCAAAGGAACAGGCCTGGAAAGCCTGGAGGGATGGGGGTAGCAGGGAGCTGTACCAGGTAGCCAAAAGGGAGGCTGGGCGGAAGGTATACATAGCCAAAGATGAAGTAGAAAAGAAGAAGTTTGCCAATGTCCAGCGACGTGAGGACCAAAGAACTGAGGTATTTCGGATTGCTAGACAGTGTGTGAGAGAAAATAGTGGTGTTACAGGAGAGAAATGCGTCTGCATGGATAATGGTGCACTTGCTTTTAATGATTAGGGAGAGAATTTGCTTAGATGAGATGCAGTTCGGTTTTGTGCCGGGTAGAACCACCACTGATGCTATATTCCAGGTTCGATAACTGCAGGAGAAATACCTAGCTAAAGATAAACCCCTCTACATAGCTTTTGTGGACTTGGAGAAAGCCTTTGACAGGGTCCCCCGATCCCTTATCTGGTGGTTGATGCGGAAACTGGAGATTGACGAATGGCTAATAAGGGCTGTACAGGCCCTATACAGAGAGGCTGTCAGCAAGGTTAGGATTAGCAATGAGTATAGTGAAGAATTCCGGGTAGAAGTAGGTGTACACCAATGTTCAGCCCTCAGTCCCCTTTTATTCATCATAGTCCTCCAGGCAATAACAGAGGAATTCAAAACAGGTTGCCCCTGGAAGCTCCTCTATGCTGATGACCTGGCTCTCATAGCAGAATCACTACCGGAACTAGAAAAGAAATTTCGGGTGTGGAAGCAAGGTTTAGAATCAAAGGGCCTTAGAATAAATGTAGCAAAGACCAAAGTTATAGTAAGCAGAAAGGCAAACTCATCACACACCCCCTCGGGTAGGTGGCCCTGCTCGATCTGTAGGAAAGGTGTAGGTAGAAACTCCATAAGATGTACCCAGTGTAAGCTATGGACACATAAGAGGTGCAGCAACATCAAAGGGAAATTAACTGATACGATAGCTTTCATGTGCAGCAGATGCACAGGGACAATAGACACCACAGATACTCAGAAAACAGATTCCATCACACATCAGGGGGAGAAACTAGAAGTAGTTGATAGTTTCCGCTACCTAGGTGACCAAGTTAGTAGTGGAGGTGGATGCTCAGAGTGTCACCACTAGAATACAAATAGCCTGGGCAAAGTTTAGAAAGCTCCTACCCCTACCGGCGACAAAGGGTATCTCGCTCAGAGTGAAAGGTAGATTGTATGATGCATGTGTGTGAACCGCCATGCTTCACGGTGGTGAAACATGGGCTGTGACTGCAGAGGACATGCATAGACTTGAAAGAAATGAAGCTAACATGATCCGCTGGATGTGTAATGTCAGTGTGCACGCACGACAGAGTGTAAGCACTCTGAGAGAAATGCTGGACATAAGAAGCATCAGATGTGGTGTGCAAGAGTGACGCTTGCGATGGTATGGTCATGTACTGCGGATGGATGAGAAGAGATGTGTGAAGAAGTGCCGCTCCCAAACAGTTGAAGGTATCAGGTAGACCCAGGATGACATGGGATGAGGTAGTCAAGCATGACCTAACAGCGTTGGGCCTCACAGAGGCAATGACGAAGGACCAAGATCTCTGGAGATATGCTGTGACTGCAAAGACCCGGGCTGCTTCCTGCACCAGTCCCGCATAGCCCCTGCCCATTCAAAGTACCTTGGATTCCAGAACATCCCGCTTTGCTTGAGGAGACCTATTGAGTCAAGTACATGAACATCGAAATAAATATCAATGGAAATAGTAGTTGTAATACCTGTGCCGGTGGCACGTAAAAAGCACCATCCGAACGTGGCTGATGCCAGCGCCGCCTTGACTGGCTTCTGTGCCAGTGGACGTAAAAAGCACCATCCGAACGTGGCCGATGCCAGCGCCACCTTGACTGGCTTCTGTGCCGGTGGCATGTAAAAAGCACCATCTGAATGTGGCCGATGCCAGCGCCGCCTTAACTGGCTTCTGTGCCGGTGGCACGTAAAAAGCACCCACTACACTCGCGGAGTGGTTGGCGTTAGGAAGGGCATCCAGCTGTAGAACCACTGCCAGATCAGACTGGAGCCTGGTGCAGCCTCCTGGCTTCCCAGACCCCAGTCGAACCATCCAACCCGTGCTAGCACGGAAAACGGATGTTAAACGATGATGATGATATATATATATATGTGTGTGTATATATATATATCATAGGTTGTGGGTAGCAATTTTCTTCACTACTTCAGGGAGTGACGACCCTGCCTGACGCAAGTCCCAGGTTCAGGTGGCTCCAGCTGACAATACGCGGTATGGTCCTATCCAGGGTTACGGAAAGGAGACAACCATCAAAGAAATCCGGAGTGGGGCCCCGTAGGCGGTTTAGTGTTCAACTCAACACTCTTCCAGCAGCTCCTGCAACCAAGCTGGTGCCAAACGTCAGCAAGGTCGAGAGAGGACTCCTAACGATTGGGCTACCCAGGATTTTCTTACATCTAGCCCAGGCCTGTGCAGAACTGGAGAGGACATGGAATGTAAAAACAGACTGTATTAGTTCATGTGCAACTCAATTGTGTCCCGAGACAAAAGGATGCCAACAATATATCTTTCATCATCATCATCTTCCTATACTGAGATACGTGTTTGTCCTTACCCACTATTTGACAAATACTGGTTTGTTTATCTCCACATAAGTTAGTGGTTCGGCAAAAGAGATTGATAGAATAAGTACCAGACTTAATGCAGACAAGTATTGGTATTGGTGTGGTGGTGAACGGGGGGGGGGGGTGATTTGTTTAACGAAACGCTTCAAAGTAGTGCCCCAGCATGGTTACAGGTCAATGAGGGAGACATGTAAAAAGTAATTCAACTGTTTTGTTACCATCTTTCTATTGAAACGCACAGCTTTAGTTACAATTAATTTCAAGTATAATGAAGAATTTATTAAAATGACTTTTTGTTGTTATTGAGCCAATGTTTGGAATATAAATTAACATGGAATTCTGATGGATGGTTTTTACTTTAGATCACTTTAAAACAGGGAACTTGTATCATTGAACTACAGGCGGTCTCAGGTAGGATGGCATCAAAAGAGTTAATCATCAGCTTCTGAAAGATCATCGACAATTCTCTTGCTTTGATTTTTAAGATTGGTTTTCCAGAGTGTTCTTCAATGATTTTGGTTCTGGTGTTTTGCTACTTTACACCATTTGAACTTCCAGAGTCTTCTAAGAATATTGCTTGCTTTAGCAACTGGCATGGTGAGATGACTTCTTCTCCAATTGCATTTCCAACTTAGAAGCTAATGAAGACAAATTCTTTGATTTCAGCTAACAGAAATAATACTGATGATGATGATGATGATGCTCATGTGATTGGTGATGCTGGTGGTGTTGGCAGTAAAGGTTAACAATAACGTCAAAAACAACATCACCAGTAATAATAATAATAATAATCAATTCTTTTTTATTGGCCACAAGGGCTGACATGCATGATTACATAAAGGGACAAGACAGGATGAAAGGTTACAAAGGGTTTTGTCCGTTTTTTAAAAACATCGAGTAAAAATCTTTATAACAATTTGAAAAATTCAACAATGAAAAATTCCCAAAAGGGGGAGACGTTTCGAAAGGTTCCTGGTGGAAAAAACCCTACAAAAGCCAACGGGAGCCTGGTCAAAAAAGGGGTGTAGAGAGTCCCGTTTTTCTCCTTTCGTATTACCTTCTTGAAATAACAGACGAAACCTGAGAACTGGTCCATTTATACTGGCCAGTCTCGCACAATTCACCCACCTTTCATAAAACTTGCTATTGGACAGCACTTTCCTCTCTAACCTCATCTTCCTTTTCAAGTGAAACTTGAAAAAGTTGATAAGGCCTTGACCAAAGAGGAAAGTGTCTGACTTTAGCCCTTTCAAACGAGTCCACCACACAACTTCTTTCGCCACAGCCACTAGGCATAAGAAAACGGCCTCGCCCTCCTTGTTAAAGGAGGTCGGCGGGGCAATCTTCACTATGGATTCGGCCGATAGTCGGATCCGTCCTACACGTGACAGTAGCTGTTCGACATAAACCCATATTTCAGCAATACTCGGGCACTGGACGAGTGCGTGCAGAACGGTTTCGTCGTCCTGGCAACACCTCGGGCAGGTCCGGCTGACGGCACTTCCGTGCCGGTAGAGTTTATCTCGAACAGGCAGTGCCCCTCGTAGCACTGCCAGGCGAGCGACCTCTGGAAATTATCCATCGGCCCCAGCCCGAAAGTCCTCCCGAACAGACCGCTCAGTTCGTCGTCTTCAACGCCTAGAGTTTCCTCGAGAACGTCGTCGCATTTTTCCTCCACTAACCCTCTATAGAACGCTAGAGTGGAGCTGTAACCGATCGCATTGCCCACCTGACGGAGGGCGGAGAGGGCTTGACGGCACTTGAGGTGCCAAGCGCCCTTTCTCGGTCTACGTTTGATCCAGGTCTGCAGCTCCGTCAAAGAGACAAGCTGCGGAAAATCGCGTCTGACAAAAGACGACCACACCTGTTCACCGTCTAGGAAGCGCTTGAGATGCCGCAGCCTGAGCGCATGTCTGCGCAACAGCAACCACGGCATTCCAAGGCCTCCGTTCAGCGGTCGTTGACAGCAGATGGATCGCCTGACCAGTGGCACCTGACCCTTCCACAAAAAGTCGAAGAGCAGGCGTACCAGCTTGGCCAACCAGCGGTCGGGACAAGGGACGACGGTCAAGCGGTAATAGATGACGGATGCGATGTACGCATTCACCACCTCTGCTCGACCTTTCAGGGACAGCTTCCTCTCGGCCCATTTCTGGGTGAGACGTGCCACCCTGCTCGTCACCTCTTCCCAGTTCTTATCCACCTGGAGGTCCGGACCGAACCAGACCCCGAGCAGTTTAACGGGTCCGTCTGTCCAGCGCCCTACGACGCTGTTGGACGGCATGGGCTTGCCTCTCCAGGTGCCCAGTTGCAAGCCCACAGACTTTTCCGCGTTAATCTTTGCCCCTGTCACCGCTTCGTACTGGTTTAGTGTCTCGCCAATCAGGCCAATGTGCCTGTGGCTCGACACCACCATGGTGACGTTGTCGGCATAAGCAGACACGCTGTTTCCGCCTCCTAGATCGCGCGGGATACCCCTCAAAGCCTCCAACTTGCGCAGTAATGGCTCGAGAGTCAAAATGTACAAGAGGGAGGAGAGAGGGCATCCTTGGCGGACCGAACGCGAGATGTCGAATGGTTCCGAAAGGTGGCCGTTCACCCGTATCACCGACCAGATGTTGCTGTATAAAGCAGCTATCCACCCGCGGAAGACTGGACCGAAGCCGGCTGCCTTGAGGACAGCTGCCAGGTACCGATGGTCGACCCTATCGAAGGCTTTACTCTGATCCAAGTTGATCAAAGCCCTACCCGCACCAGCGTCGTTACCCACCCTCTCTATGATGTAGCACATGAGATGGAGGTTGTCGTGTATCGACCTGGTCAGCACGGCGCATGTCTGCGTCTTGCCGACCAGCTTGTACACTACAAGCGCCAATCTCTTGGCTGGCACCTTGGCCAAAATCTTCAACTCTGCATTGAGCAGAGTGATGGGCCGGAAATTGCCTATAATGTCCCCCTTGTTTGGGTCCTTCTTCAGCAAAGCCACCACCCCTCGACAGACAAAAGCAGGAATTCTCCCGTTTTGCTGCCAGTTGCAGTAGACATTTGCCAACAGGCCCGCAAACAAGTCAGGCATTGAAAAGTAAAGCTCGTAGGGCAGACCATCCAAACCTGGTGATCTACCTCTCGTGCAACTCTTCATCGCTTCCTGTACTTCCCAGGCAGATATCGGTCCTTCGCAGCACTCTGCCTCGCTGTCCGAGAGTTGCGGTAGGCCGTCCAGGTACACACCGAAGTCTGCACCGTTGTCCGTTCCACCGCTCGTCCCAAACAGTTGAGCAAAGTGCCGCTGAAGCACCGTACACATCTGCTTCGGTTCGGTAACCTCGCGCCCGTTCTGGTCCACCAAAGACCGAATGGTTGCTTTGTTGCCTCACTTCGCCTCTGCCACGCGGGCCCATCGAGTGGCTCTAGTCCCCTCCCCGCTTAGCGAACGTGCCTTAGCTCTGACAACGCAGCCTTCGTGTTTGGCGTCGAAATGTTGGTCGAGGGCCAACCTTGCCGCCAACACGTCGGTCGCGATGCCAGTGTCAAGAGCCTCGTCTAGTTTCTTAACTAAATCCCACTCTCTCTTCCTATGTTCAATAGCTAGAGTCTTAATATACCTAATCGACTCTACTTTAATTGCTCTCTTGAGGGCAAACCACCAGTTGTTGTTGATGATTGCCCCCGTGAGCGCCCGCTTAACTAGTAAACTAATCCGGTCTCTGTAAGCTTTGCACGCCGTTAATGACGCGTTCAGCTTCCAGTAGCCGGGTCCCTGTCTATGTAGCCTATCTAAGTCGACCGTACAGATCACTAATTTGTGGTCCGTATATTCGACTAGGTGGAATTGTGGACACCCTACGCTGTCCTTATCCGCTGGCCTACAAAACACTCTATCTAAGTACGATCTAGACGACCCGATGCGGTTGGTCCAAGTCCACATTGGCACATTCGGGTTGTCTAGTCGAAACCTGTTGGACAGCTGAAAGCGGCCGAGTAGGTTGGCGAGGCTCTTGCACCCTCCCCCTCTCCTATCAGACGCTCCCCTGCCCACCCGATCGAAACGTTCGTCTAAGACAGCGTTCCAATCCCCAACTAGCACTAGAGTGCGTGACATTCCCAGGAAAACTTCCAGACGTTTGAAATAATCCGACTGCCCTGCTCCTGTCGGAGCGTAGGCAGCCAGCAGTCTGAAAGCACCGCCGTCACTACTGTCGACGTCGAGGACCACCAACTTACCTTCCGGATCCAAGAAGACTGTCCTTATTTTCAGGTCCAGGCCCTTCCGAAACAACATCGCAGTACCACCACCGCCCGCTCCCGGCCGACACGGAGATAGAAATATCTCGTATCCGCCGAAAAGGGCTGCGAGTTCCTGCGGGTCGGAGAGCCTGGTTTCACTGATGGCTGCTACATCCACATCATGAAAACTCAGGTCGTTTAACAGGTGACCCTGTTTCCAAGGTGACCCAAGGCCTCTCACATTCAGGCAACCGATTCTAAGATTTGCCATGTTTCAAAAGTTAGGAAAAAAAAAGGAGAAAAAAGGCTCTACTTGCTGTTGTTGGTGGTAGGGGTGGCTCCCTTGTGCTTTTGCACGGGTTCTTCCACAATATTTTTATATAGTTTCTTAGAGAAACTTTTCCCTAACGATCCCACATCGTTAGGGAAATTTTGTTTGATTTCATTATATATTGTTTTGTTTATTTTTATTGTGAGAATGTGTGCTGGTGGTGTGTTTTTTGTTGGTATAACGAAATCTGTTATATTTGTGCTTGTTTTGTCTTTCAAATACTCAACCAGTTCTTGGTTTTTTGTATTTATTGCTGTAATTGTGTCTGTGTTTGTTTGTGTCTGTGGCAGTGGCAGTGGCAGTAGTGGTGTCGAAAGTGTTGTTGTTTGTTGTTGTGAATGTGTGTTGTCGTTGATGTTGTTGTTGATGTTTGGAAGCACTATTTGTTCGTGCTTCCCCTGTATATCTTTTTGTTTTCTCCTCCTTTTCTTTTTTGGAGGCACTGTGCTCCATTCTCCTTTGTTGGAATCAGAGCTCGCACAATCCAAGTACTCTTCATCCGGCAAAGGAATGGTTGAGGGGTCTGCTTCAGCAGCAGGACGAAAGGTTGTTGGTTCCGCCGGTATCGGTGGTGCCGCTGCTCCTGTTGCTGTTGATGGTGCTGCTGTCGACTTTCTAGGTACTGGTGTTGGTTTGGTGGTGGTTGTTGTTGTTGGAGGTGGTGTTGTTCGTCTTGGTGCTGGTGATGGTGTTGGTGGTGTGGCAGCTTTTGGTGTTTCGTGTTGTTTCTGTTGTTGTTGTTTCTGTTGTTGTTGTTGTTGTTGTTGCTGCCTCTTGCTGTAAGCCTCCATTCTCTTTTTTTGAATGGGGCAGTCCCTCTTTAAGTGGCTTTCGCTGCTGCAGAGGAAACATTTTGGCTTTCGCCCCTCTACAGCAATGTTTAGCCTGGTGCCGTCCGGCAAACTAACGAAATCTGGGACCTTGCTGATATTTTCTTGCTGAATTTGAGCAAGAAGCAGCACTCCCATCCCCAACCAGTTTTTCTCCCTCACTCTCCTGACATCCAGAATGGTGGTAGTGTCCTCTATATCATAGAGGACAGCTGCCACCAGCCATGACATATCTAGTTCAGGAGGGGCAAGGTCAATCTTTATTTTTGTCACTCTTCGCCCGAGGTGGGTCGGGACGAGTAACAAACTCTCAGTTTGCAAGGGCGAAATGGTGTTCGCCCTTGCTTGCTCCTCTGTTGGGAAGCAAACCTCCACGGTTCCGAAACGCTTCCCCTTGGTTACGTAGCTCTTTTGGGCCCAAATGGGCTTTAGAGCTATCTCTAACTGTTGGGGTGTGGCGTTTGTCATTTTTTTCAGTTTTCTATCGAAAACTCTGTATGTAATTGTTTACCTGTTGGTGTTATCAATTACATCTTGTGGAGTATTGAGGAAGATGCTGTTGCCATCCTTCCTCAACAACTCCTTTGCTTTTTTAATGTCTTGTAATGTAATTTTTACTTCCTCCGAAATTTGCTTCGCAGCAGAAGCAAAATCGTTGGAAATTTTTACATTTTTCTCTGTGTTCCTGTTTGTGTTTGTGTCTGTTATAACTTTCCTTTCCTTCCCCTTCGGTACAACATCACATGTTGAAGGAATAGGGGGGAAATCGGGAGTGACGTCGAATGCGACGTCCTGGTTAGCATTCTCTTTTCGAACGGCGCGCGTGCTTTCCGTTTCGGAAGGAGGAGCTCTGTTGCCTTTTACGGCGCGAAGTAGGTGTTTTTTTGGTGATAACGTGTGTGTTTGCGGAGGGAATGTATTTGGAAGGAAGGAACAGCTAACTGCTCGCTTCATAGCCATTTTTTGTTTAAAAGTTTGTTATTTTGACAAAGTTCAAAAGTTCAAAATGCAATTTCACCCCCAATGGGGCAAAATTTTGCCTAGCCAACCAGCTTCGTACGAAGTTAGTCGGCTTGGCCACACAAATATTAAAAAATATTACAACTTACAAACAAATTTCCAATGAAATTGTCACAAAAATCACGGAGCTTCCGTACACACGTCCATCCGCGTTGGAAGGAATAATAATAATAATAATAATAATTCTTTCTACTGGAAGCAAAAGGCCTCAAATCCCTGGGGAAAGGGATTAAGCCGATTACATCGACCTAAGTACGTAACTGGTACTTATTTAATCAACCCCAAAAGGATGAAAGGCAAAATCGACCTTGGTAGAATTTGAACGAAGAATGTAGCAACAGATGAAATACCACTGAGCATTTCATCCAGCGTACTAAAAATTCTGCCAGATTGCCACCTTAATAATAATAATAATAATAATAATAATAATAATCTATCTACTAAAGGCACAAGGCCTGAAATTTGGTGGGAGGGGACTTGTCAATTACATTGACCTCAGTATTTTACCGGTACTTACTTTATCGGCCCCGAAAGGATGAAAGGGTAAAGTCGACCTCAGCAGAATTTGACCTCAGAACATGAAGAGAGATGAAATACTGCAAAGCATTTGGCCTGGCGTGCTAATGGTTCCGCCAGCTTACTGCCTTAATAATAATGATAATAATAATAATAATAATAATAAATAAACTCACCACACTAATAATAATAATATCAGTCTTTTTTTGCTAAATCACTAAGTTATGGGGATGTAAACAAACAAATATCAGTTGTGAAGCAGTGGGGGGGGGCAAACGCCAGCGACAAAGGTACACACACAAATATATATGACAGGCTTCTTTCAGTTTCCATCTACCAAATCCACTCACAAAGCTTTTGTAGAAGACACTTGCCCAAGGTGCCATGCAGTGGAACAGAACTCAGAACCATATGGTTTGGAAGCAAACTTCTTACCATATGGCCACGTAGATGTTTTTTTTCCAAGCTGCCACCCGAAACCAATGTGATTGCAAAGCGAAATTCTTAACCAATCAACCATGCCTGCACTTATGAGATATCGATAATAATAAATAGCGATAACAATATGAAATAACGAGAAAAAGATCTCCAAAATTGAGGCAGGCGACCACACAGAGGGCATTGAGTTCATCTTGCATTCTACACCAGGTTATTCTGTCACTCCGAAGATAAATGCCTTCTCCCTGTTCCTGCCACTCGCCTACAACCACGTGCGCACGTGTGTGTATATATAGCATAGGTCCATTAAACCATATCAATCCAATGTAATCAGATCTCTGGGGGTTAATGGGTTAATGTCTAATCTAGCACACTTTTTTATTATATTTTATTTATCTCTTTTTTTTGTCTTAGAAGCTTGGTATTCAAAAATGTTTGTGGAGAGAAAAACATGAAGCGAAGAATTTGTACATGTATGCGTGTGCGTGCATGTGTGTGTGTGTGTGTGTATGTAACATGTGTCTCAGGGATGGGTGGGTTATGTGTGTGTGTGTATGTGTGTAACATTTCAGAAAAAGAAAACAAATTCCTGTTGCTTTCAAGAGAAGAAAGTCAGTTCTATGAGAGATATAAGATATTGGTAATTACATCTCAGTTTTTGTATTCAGTGTCTTTTGGTCTTTAGTATTATGTCTACAAACAGAAGAGACAGAAAGAAAGGAGAATCTGTGTGTATGTGTACATAGATATATGTGTGTTTGGATTTGTGGATACATGCGTATGTGTAGGTCTATATATATTATATATATGTATGTGTGTGCATGTGTGTGTGTATATGCATGTATATTGGGTGTATGCAAGTGTGTGTGTATATATATATATATATATATATATACATATATACAAATATATATACATATATATATATATACATATATATATATACATATATGTATATATGTATATATATATATATTTATATATATATATATATTTATATATATATATATATTTATATATATATATATATTTATATATTTATATATATATATTTATATATATATCATCATCATCGTTTAACGTCCGCTTTCCATGCTAGCATGGGTTGGACGGTTCAACTGGGGTCTGGTAAGCCCGAAGGCTGCACCAGGCCAGTCAGATCTGGCAGTGTTTCTACACCTGGATGCCCTTCCTAACGCCAACCACTCCAAGAGTGTAGTGGGTGATTTTATGTGCCACCGACACAGGTGCCAGACGAGGCTGGCAGACGGTCACGCTCGGATGGTGTTTTTTATGTGCCAGACGAGGCTGGCAGACGGCCACGCTCGGATGGTGTTTTCGGTGTTTTCTTATGTGCCACGACACAGGTGCCAGATGAGGCTGGCGAACTGCTACGATCGGATGGTGTTTGTTACGTGCCCACAGCACGGAGGCCAGTCAATGCGGTACTGGATACGGTCCCGTTCGGATGGTTTTCTTATGTGCCACCGGCACTGGTACCACAAGGATACAAATTCCATTGATGTTCATCTATTTTGATTTGATTCGATTTGACTTTTACTTGCCTCAACAGGTCTTCACAAGTATCACAAGCAGGAAGGTATGCACAGGTGGACTGACTACGTCCCAGGTAGGGGCCATGGGTTATGGCTTCACTAGTCTTGCCGGGTCTTCTCACGCACAGCATACTTCCATAGGTCTCGGTCTCTAGTCATTTCCATGGTGAGACCTAACGTTCGAAGGTCGTGCTTCACCACCTCGTCCCAGGTTTTCCTGGGTCTACCTCTTCCACGGGTTCCCTCAACTGCTAGGGATTGGCACTTTCTCACACACCTATCTTCATCCATTCTCGCCACATGACCATACCAGCGCAATCGTCTCTCTTGCACACTGATGCTTCTTAGGTACAACATTTCTCTCAAGGAACTAACGCTCTGTCGAGTAAGTACACTGATGTTACACATCCATCGGAGCATACTGGCTTCATTTCTCATGAGCTTACGCATGTCCTCAGCAGTCACGGCCCATGTTTCACTGCCATGTAGCATGGCAGTTCGTACACATGCATCATACAGTCTGCCCTTTACTCTGAGCGAGAGGCCTTTAGTCACCAGCAGAGGTAAGAGCTCCCTAAACTTTGCCCAGGCTATTCTTATTCTAGCAGTTACACTCTCAGCGCACCCACCCCCACTACTGCCTTGGTCACCTAGATAACGGAAGCTATCAACTACTTCTAATTTTTCCCCTTGGAAAGTGACGGAAGTTGTTTTCTGCAGATCTTCGGAGGTCAATGCTCCCGAGCATCTGCCACATACAAAAACTATCTTCTCAGTTAGCCTACCTTTGACATTGCTGCACCTCTTATGTGTCCATAGCTTACACTGGGTACATCTTATAGAGTTTCTACCTACACCTTTTCTACAGATCGAGCAGGGCCATCTTCCTGAGGACATTTGTGGATTGTCTACCTTTCTACTTATTAGTACTTTGGTTTTAGCTAGGTTGACTCTAAGGCCCCTCGATTCTAAACCCTCCTTCCACACCTGGAACTTCTCCTCCAGTTCTGATAGTGACTCAGCAATTAGAGCGAGGTCGTCAGCATAGAGGAGCTCCCGGGGGCAACCTGTCTTGAATTCCTCCACAATTGCCTGGAGGACTATGATAAATAGGAGGGGGCTGAGTACTGAACCCTGGTGGACCCCAACCTCTACTTTGAATTCTTCTGTGTACATGTTGCGAACCCTAACCTTACTTACGGCATCTCTGTACATGGCTTGCACAGCCCTCACCAGCCATTCATCTATCCCTAGTTTCCTCATTGACCACCAGATGAGGGATCGGGGGACCCTGTCAAAGGCTTTCTCCATGTCAACGAAAGCCAGGTACAGGGGCTTATCTTTGGCTAGGTATTTCTCCTGCAGCTGCCTTACCAGGAATATAGCATCAGTGGTGCTTTTCCCTGGCACGAACCCAAACTGCATCTCATCTAAACTAACTCTCTCTCTAATTAGTTGGGTTATATGACCCTCTCCGTAACCTTCATTACCTGATCCAACAGCTTGATACCTCTGTAATTATTTGTATCTAGGGCATCACCTTTACCTTTGTAGCAGTTGACTAGTATGCTGCTACACCAGTCATTGGGTATGACTCCTTCGTGTATCACCTGGTTGACTATATGGGTGACTAGGTTATAGCCGACACTGCCAGATATTTTGAGCATCTCTGCAGTAATTCCTGATGGGCCTGGGGCTTTCCCTGTCTTCATGCTTCTATATATATATATTTATATATATATATATATATTTATATATATATATATATATATATATATATATATATATATATATATATATATTTATATAATAATAAATATTAGGGAATAAATCCAAATTTACAGGGAAAAATCAGATTAAGGATTAAATCCAATTTTATAGTAAAATATTATATAATATAATTCGAGACAAAACCACTATTTTGCAAAACAAACAAGGAAAGACTTAATCGATACATAAAAATTTTTTTTTTAATATAAAGAAATAAACCGCCACTACAATTGTTTCATGTCTTCAATGACATTCGTCAGGTGGATTTTCGATCTCCTAATCTGTTTTAATTTATGAAGTCTTATATTTATATATATATATATATATATATATATATATATATATATATATATATATACATATATATATATTATATATACACACACACACACACACATACATGTGTCTGTGTATGTATGTGTGCTTGGGTATATACATATGTATTTAACATATGTAAATATGTGACATAATTTTCTCTACAAGACAACAGCAACAGGACTGAAAGAGAACTAAAAGAAACCACACTTCCATGTCTTCTGTGACATGGAAAAGCTTTTTGACAATGTACCAAAAGAAGCCATATGGATGTTTACATGTACTGCATGACTCCTTTCCAGCACACCACCTCCTCATAAGCTTTGATCCTTTGCTATTTTGTATGTGAGTTCAGCCTCTTCAGATCAGTCTTCACCAATTTGTCTTGTGTCTTCCTTGAGCATTCTCTTCCACATGAGTGTGTTTATATATATATATATATATATATATCAACAATTGAGGGTAAAATCAATTAGTTCTTAATCAATTTCACCAAGTATTCAGTATGTAAAAGGACCATTTAAGGCGAATTCAAAATATTACATTATATAATTAGGGCTTAGTAAAATAAATTACTTTGCCACATACTGAACTTTCTAGAAATAGCAGCCAAAAAAGTTTTTTAGCCATTTCCACTACTTAAAGAAAATTTCTCTCGGATAATGTTTACTCAAAATAACATTTGAGTAAACATTATCCGAGAGAAATTTTCTTTAAGTAGTGGAAATGGCTAAAAAACTTTTTTGGCTGCTATTTCTAGAAAGTTCAGTATGTGGCAAAGTAATTTATTTTACTAAGCCCTAATTATATTATATATATATATATATATATATATATATGTGTGTGTGTGTGTGTGTGTGTGTGTGTGTATGTATATGTATATGTATATATATATGGTAGTTATTTACTACTTATACGGAGTTTGACCACCTCTTGTATCTATTGTGGTGTCTGATGTGGCTTTTTAGACCATACAATGTTTTGAAAAGACACATACATAAATTGCGTCTCTACTTTGGACCACCAAGAGCTGCAGTTAAGTTCTGATCTTTGTGGATCTTAATATATATATCAAGATTAATCAGCCGAAATTGCGAGGATGATCCGGTTCTTGACTGAAGATTAGAGGCTTCGAATGACCCGTCCGTATTTTTTTGTATCATCTATTTGAATGTTTTGCATTCTTGTCCCATCTTGTATATATATATATATATATATATATATATATATATATATATATATATATATATATATATATATAGTGAAATTCAATAAACCAGCATTAAAAACGACAATAACAAACAAGATGTGCGCATGGGATGTATTAGTTTGGCGCTTGGTGAAAAGAGAGAGTTTTTGATATTTCAAGCATAGCTCTTCATCAGAAAGGAAAACAGAAAAGTCCAAAGAAGGAAAAAAATCACCAACAGCACGTGTGTAGTTACACACTCTCACACACATACACACACAGGTACATACATGCATATGTATGAGTGTGTGTTTGTCTCACCATCACCAATTGACAACCAGTGTTGCTTCATTTATGACTCTAACTTAGCAGTTTGGCAAAAGAGACCAAGAGAGTAATTACTAAACTTGAGACAATAATTACTGGGGTTGAGTTGCTTGTTTAAGCCATTTAGTGTGGTGCCCCAGCTTGGTCACAGTCCAATGACTGAAATGAGTAAAACATAAAATATAAAGATGTCCAAGGTGCATATACTACAGTGCAACATTGCACTTTGTATGCAAGCATCATGCAATCCTCCTTTCACTTGATGACAGAAACCCATTGTTGCCAGTAGAACTTAACAACCCTTTCAGCTGTTTTCCACTCCATCTTTAGCACCTGTTTTTTCCTTTCACATATGCCCTTACTCAGGCCCAGCATTATAGCCAACATCCCCACTCTCACCACCCAGGCAAAGCAATGGAAAGGTTTATGACTTTGTTTGCTTTTCCATGCTGGCATGGGTTGAAGGAGGCTGCATTTTGGGCACAATTTTTACAGCTGGTTGCTTTTCCTAGCACCATCCTTTACTTGTTTTGCAAGTTCCAATTTCCTTTTTGTTTGTTTGTTTTTATTTCACAAGTCTTAGAAAGCACAGAGCAACTGGTCATAATGTCAATAAGAAACGTGAATATCACTGTTTCACTCAACCAGTGATAAAAGAAGCCTCGGGATATCAACATACATTACCATACACACACACACACAGCTGGATCAAGGCCAGTTCTGACCATCAAGTTTATCTCTTCACAAATGCTGCTCACATCCAACCAAGTACATCAAATTGTGCAGACACTAGCTATCATTCGCCAATGTGGTGTAGTGTTCAGGTTCAGGGTTTTAGTGGGAATACAAGTTCACATGTGGTCCCTAGTCACATGCATACACACCTTGGGGCAGTGTGATCCATAGCAGCTCATTTTGCCATCGATTACTGACTGTTGCAGTGGATTCTGCAGTCACTGAATTGCTATCTATTGTCAGAACAGACATAGCTTGGGTTTCAAGCGGGTTCTACAGACATGCTTTAACAAAAGCTAAGGGACGTCTCACTCCCAGTGGTCTTCCACCACACTGGACACCTACCCAGAATTTCTGAGGGCCCGTGCTTACACACATACACATATGGCAAGCATTCTGCTGTTTCTGTCTACCTATTTAACTCATAGTGAAGGCATGTGGCTTATTTATAAGGGTAGTTCGCTCATGAGTCAACTACCCTCATATGGTCGTGAGTTCAATTCCCAGTGGTGCATTATATCTTTGAGCAAGACACTTATTTTCACCTTGTTCCAGTTCACTCACCTGGCAAAAATGAGCTGCACCTGTAATTCAAAGGGCTGACCTTGTCACATTCTGTGTCCCGTTGAATCTCCCCCAAGAAATATTTTAAGGGATACACATGTCTTTGGAATGCTCAGCCACTTGCATCTTAATTTCATGAGCAGGCTGTTCCATTGATCAGATCAGCTGGAACCCTTGTCATCATATATTTCTTTATTATCCACAAGGGGCTAAACATAGAGGGGACAAACAAGGACAGACAAAGAGATTGAGTTGATTACATCAACCCCAGTGCGTAACTGGTACTTATTTAATCTACCCCGAAAGGATAAAAGGCAGAGTTGACCTCGGTGGAATTTGAACTCAGAATGTAACGGCAGACGAAATGCCACTCAGCATTTCACCCAGCATGCTAATGATTCTGCTAGCTCGCCGCCATCATCACCATAACCAATGGAGTGCCACTTATTGAACTCATGAGACAATGGTCAGCTTAGGGCTGTAGTAGAAAGCATATGCCCTCAGTTCTCTTCATTGAGATTGAACTCAAAAGTTTGTGATTGTAAAATAGACTTCTTAATCACACACACACAAAGTTGTATTTCTGAACGCATGTGCACGAGCTCTTGTTTTGAAATACTTTCCAAAGAATTTGTTTAAATAAACATATTTACAGACATACACATCTGTGTTTTGTGTGTGTCAAAGTTGTCATATTTTGTGATTTGGAATTATTGTTTACAAACGCAAAGTGGTATGTTTGTGTGTACATGTATACATACACACACATACACATATGGAGAGTGCTGTAAAGTTCACACTAGCCTAATGTGCTGCTGCCTGAAACTTGTCAAAGGTTATGTATATGTGTACAGGCTTGCGTGCATGCATGAAAATGTTTAAGCATGTATATAAATGAATATGCATCCATAGGTTTATATGCAAACATCATCATCATCATTTCATGCCATCATGGGTAGGATGGATATCCCAAATTATTCTTATTTGGAATGGTCTCTGTGGTTAGATACCCACATGTATCGAACAAATCGACCCCAACACTTTGTAAGCCTAGTATTTCTTCTATCCGTCATTTTTGACGAACTGCTAAGTTATGGGGACGTAAACACACCAGCACCGGTTGTCAAACGATGTTGGGGAGGGGGAGACAAACACAGACACACATACATACATACATATATATATATATATATATATATATATGACGGGATTCTTTCAGTTTCCGTCTACCAAATCCACTTCAAGGCTTTGGTTAATCCGAGGCTATAGTAGAAGACACTTGCCCAAGGTGCCACGCAATGGGACTGAACCCGGAACCATGTAGTTGGCAAGGAAGCTACTTACTACACAGCCACTCCTGTGCCTCATATATATATATATATATATATATATATATATATATATATATATATATATACTTATACATGTATGCAGGTATATATGTGTGTGTATATATTAACATAATTTGTTCGTTTAACGTCCATTTTTCCATGCTAACATATCTTGGATGGGAACTTATCTAAGGCATCATATTATGGCCAGAGGTCCTTCTTGTCACCAGCCCTTACCTGTTTTCAGGGGTTTTTTTTTGTTTTTACTCCACTAGTCTTTAAAAGCATAAATTGACCAGTCAACGAGGAATGTAAACATCACATCATTTTGTAGGTCAAATGGTGAAAAGCAAAAGTGTGAAATGTCAACATTTGTGTACATAATGCTCCCGCATACATATACCCAAATGCACACACACGCACACACCTAAACATACACATATACCCAGACATACACACATACCCAAATGCACATGCATATACTCACACACATACGCCCACACACACATTTGAATGTGTGTACTCATTTCAGTCATAAGACAGTGGCCATGCTGGGGCACCACCTTCAAATGTTTTAGTTAATCATATTGACCCCATTGTTTATTTTAGTCTGATCCATATTTCACCAATCTTTAATCTTTAGTTGCCAAACTGTTGTGAGACATAAATATCTTGCAAACAACTTGCACGTGCAAGTACTACCAGTTAAAAGCTCCGTATATCGGAAGCTAGCAAGTGTATGGGGTCATCAGGAGAGAATGCGCGCCGTTTTGGGGCCTACCTCTCGACGGCATCAATGCGCACTGGCCCCCCTCACTGATATGAGGCCCCGCTTGCTAGATCAGCTGGTTATGAAGAACTCAATATACTTCTAGCCATCGCTCATCGTCTCTTTTTAACCAAATCCAGTGGCTAGCCTTCTCCACTGTAGATTGGATATCAGTCATGGTGGTATTGACTTTACGATGAGTTAGGCCTAACGATAACAACAGTCGTCTCACGCTGTGTCCTACAAACCCTCTACATCCGACTTCGATAGGAAAATGTTCCGCTTTCCAGCCTGTGTCTTCACATTCCTCGAGGAGGTTTTCATAACGGTTTAATTTTCGAGCTCGAGCGGCGTCCATATTATCTTCGTGAGGAACCGTTAGCTCGACTATATTTACAATTTTCTTTCTTTCACACCACATCAAAATATCTGGTTTTTTCGAAACTGGGATGGGAAAGAAAACCCGGCACCCAGGTAAATCTGCAGTTACCTCCCAATAGCCGTTCCACTTTTCATTTT